>NC_142930.1:143147976-143155476 GCF_046866305.1 Octopus bimaculoides
TATTAATCCCAATTAGAAGGAAGGCAACACACTTCAGTAACATATGTTTTTTGTTGCTTGAATTAGGAGACTTAATTTTCGATCAGTTTGAAAACCACTGCTCGATGTTATGTAGCTGTCAATATCTAGAGCAGAATTGGGATAGATATTTCTTCAATAGTGTACACTACAATAAGTTATCTCATACCTTAATAAGTTTGACACATACAAAATGACTTCTGCGATGATATTTTCTGGTGTTATTAATCATAGAATATTTGTTTTTCCAAAATAAGGGGCTAATTTGCAGTGTTGTAACGTCGGCTAAAATGTTTCTTGTGATTTATTCCGACTGTCTGTCTTCTGATTTCAAATTTAGCCATGTGCACCCTTACCATTCCTCTTTTAGGGGTTAAAACGTTATAAACTATCCGGGGAGTGGAAATGTGGAATTCTAAGTACACATTAAACCCGATGACTTATATCATTTGCTCTGATTCAGTTATTTGAGTACATTTAGCGGAGCACATATTGTGGTAAGCGTTCGGCACAATTGCAGTTATCCCTCCCACTAATCCTGAATTCTTTGTAGCGAATACTACTCACTGCTTTTCTTCTTGGATAAAAGAAAAACAGCATCTTCACAGAATTGTTATTTGATCTCTTATGCATGCGTTAGACGATTCATTGTGGAGGAGGATCCACAAGGATTAAATATGCATGGAACCTTCACAATAATTACCAAGCACCAGATTCGTTACTCACTGCTTAATACCATTTAAAATTTTTATTCAAGTATATATTTAACTCTTATTTTTGTCATCATTTTCGAGAAGTATCATTATTAAGACTGCAACTTCTTTACTGCCCACAAGGGGCTAGACATAGAGGGGACAAACAAGAGATTAAGTCAATTACATCGACCCCGGCGGAATTTGAACTCAGAACGTAGCAGCAGACGAAATACCGCTAAACATTTCGCTCGGCGTGCTAACGTTTCTCCCAGCTCGCCGCTTTCTGCAATTTCTGCTGAGTGGAGTTATAATGTTATGGAATTGTATGATATTTATTTCACTGCATTAAATATGTTCGCCACTAACATTCGCTAACAGTTCGATTTTCTAGCAGTCTGTAGTTGAATCACTTATGTGATTACTTTTCCGTAATTATAGCACAGCCAGATTATTTACCCAAGAGGAAATATATAAAATTGATACTACAAATTTACAAAGTATGCAATGGGTTGCTGGTCTAATCATTAAAAAATCATTCAGTTGATTAAACTAAAGTTGGCTACATTATTATGAGTACATATTATTATCGATTCGTCATAAGACAATTTATCTAATCGGTTGATTAGACATAAATGAATTTACTGATTCAGTCAACCATATCATATTGCTGGTATGTTATATCGATGGGTAGAATAACATTCCTCAGAATCGAACACCAGTCGATAGCAATGTTACCCCTTTACAGCTGAATTTATTGGAGAAATGGGAAATGACATGTTTTGCTCAAGAAACCATGATCTTAGAATCCAAACTTCGAGCTTCCGAACATGATTGCAAAACCCTATTGATGTTACACATATTTCGTAGATGAACAAACATGTAAAATGTGATCAGAAAATTAAATCATTTGATCTTTTTATTCTACAGTTTTGACCAAATCAAACAGTCATTTAAACTGAAATTATTGGTTTCGTATACAATTTCAGAGGAACAAACATAAAGGAATAAGTTGAGATATTCTTTCACAGAAACTTTATACTACTTAAACATGCAGCCAAGTAGTTGTCTTTGTAAATACATTCCTCTCGACCCGATTCTTTTTCTTGATACACTGCAAGAAAAATCTATCGTAACCTGAGGTTCACCAATATATTGTGAGAGGAATCTATAAGACGGCCAATGAGTGGACAACAATCGTGTAAAGTGTGCATCATGAATTTTGTTGCAGTGTCCTTTTGTGGTTATCTTACTGGTTGTAAGTGATACATGGATTTACTAATCATCTAAATCGTGAGAGTTATGGGAAAATTTCGAAAAAAAGCAAGCGCTCGATAACATAGGTAGCAGAAAGAAATATAGACTGTCTGATATCAACGATTAAAACACTTGTAGGTCTTTTCCTTGCATGGCAGCCGTACAGCGACTGAAAGCTCACAGAAAAAAAAAAAATAATAATACTCTTTTCGTACATTTCGCAGCTAGAGTTCTCCAGTTATGGCTTAATTATAAAGGAATGTTTGGTACACTAACGTAAATGACTATAAAATCACAGAGAGTATGCACGACACAAAGGGAATGAACGTGGTTCAATATACATGTCTTAGTACTTATGGGTATGTGCGTGTGCGTGCGTTCCTAGTGTATGTATATGTCTGTGCGAGTGTGTTCGCGCGCCTTGAGTGTACGAAAGATCGTGTAGAATTTAAGCTAACGATACATAAAAATGTTAGTAATATAGACACACACACACACACTCTTCTATACGTTTCCGTCTACCAAATCCACTCACAAGCCTTTGCTCAGTCCGGGGCTATAGTAGAAGACTTGCCCAAGGTGCCCCGCAGTGAGACTGAACCCAAAGCCATGAGGTTGGGAAGCAGGTTATTGTGTATATGGAGTGTATTTGAATGAGTGGTGAGGGTATAATTCTAAAAAGAGGAATAGTAATTAAAGCAGTACATAAAGTGACAAACTAGAACAACACTAGTCTTACCAGAGTCTATGTAGAACAGAAACATTTGCATATGATCATCATTACTTTTAATGCTGGCATTCTAATTAATGCTATTCATTGCTATAGTTCTATTCTAATTAGAGCAAACCCTACTGTACTTGTATAATTACACAAATCTAACAGTTTTGTCCAAGCTATTTACAAACTTCTAATAAAAATCCGTTCAAAAATGTAATTTAATTGTGTCAAACAATAAGTTAATGAAAACATATTAATTTCAAACATTTGCATTTTTATAAACAGATTAAGAGATACGATGCTGTTTCAACAATGCTATGCCATTATTTCATATACAGTAAGGTGGAAGTAGAAAAGTCTGTAAAAAATATATAAATAAAAAAATAGAAGTGTTGTTGCTTTTGTCGATTGAATCCTGAGTGGAGTCGCAATGGTCCAGTGGTTAGGGCAGCGGACTCGCGGTCATAGGATCGCAGTTTCGATTGTCAGATCGAGCGTTGTGAGTGTCTATTGAGCGAAAACACTAAATGATCCACGAGGCTCCGGTAGGGGATGGTGGCGAACCCTGCTGTACTCTTCCACCACGACTTTCTTTCACTCTTACTTCCTGTTTCTGTTGTGCCTGTAATTCAAAGGGTCAGCCTTGTCAAACTGTGTCACGCTGAATATCCCGGGTACACGTGTCTGTGGAGTGCTCAGCCACTTGCACGTTAACTTCACGAACAGGCTGTTCCATTGATCAGATCAACTGGAACCCCTGACGTCGTAAGCGACGGAGTGCCAACGATTGAAACCTGTACTATCAAGGAGGCAGCGCGACGTTGGGTAACAGTTTATAGATATGCTTGAAAGCAAATTCCTGATACTTAGTCAGACTAGAATGACAGCCAAAATAGCAGTAGCACAATCTGACATATCTGCTTATCTCTTCGAGCTTCATACATGTTCCGTTGCAGTTCGAAGAGTGTAGCATTTTATAATTCTATTAGTTTCACACTGTGGCAAAAACATATGTGTTCCTCCGTGTACTTACGTTTGTATAGAAATGTGTGTGTGTCTTTGTGTATATTTGTGTGTATGTGTGCGTGGTGGTGTAGGAATTCGTGCTTAAAGTGTGGCAATCACGAGCACAGAATTGTGCGTTCGATTTCAAACCGGTGGTGCGTTAGGCTCTTTAGCAAAATATCTCATTTCATATTGCTCTGGGAAACTCAGCTGTAAATGTGATCAACCCTGTGATCAACCGGCGTTCCGTTTACGAGAAAGTTGAACTGCCTACCTAACTAGTGGGGTGTCATTATTCGAAAGATAAAGTAACGCTCGGAAGTGTATATCGACCAGGAGTGTTTAATTGTTTAATAACATCTGGCTGTGTGGTTGACAATTCATATATATATATATATATATATATATATATATATATATATATATATATATATATATATATATATATATATATATATATATATATATATATATATATATATATATACATATACATACATACATACATATACATGCTTCTTCTTGTGTTTGTTTCTCCATTCACTACTTAATTATAACTATATACATACATACATATAAATATATACCTGTAAACATACACATAGGTGATCATGATGATAATAATGAGGAGGAGGAGAAGGAGGCGGAAGAGAAGGAAAGGAGAAACAGAGGAGAAGGAGTAGGAAGAGTGGAAAGTGGTGGAAGAGGAGGACGAGGAGGAGGACGAGGAGGAGGACGAGGAGGAGGACGAGGAGGTGGAGGAGGAGGAGGACGAGGAGGAGGACGAGGAGGAGGACGAGGACGACGAATACGACAACGACGACGACGACGAGGAAGAGAAGAATGACGATGGTCATGATCATATGATTTTCAGCAATCATGGTTGACATATATTCTCATTAGACCGTTTTCAATGTTGTTCTAGTGACATCGTTTCGTTGGACATTGGCAGTATCGTTTACTTCATAAAATGTTTTTATCATTATTCGTTTTGTTTGTAATCAGCATTCCAAATTCACTTGTTATTTACGTGTTATTAATTTAATCGCTCTTGACTTAGTGAATTCTGTTCACATTATTTTGATAACGTGTTATTCGCATCTGAACGAAGAAACAAGTCTCAATGAAGATTATATCTTGACCGTTTGTGTTACAGGAAATTACTTTTAATTATTTTTGAAAGAATCTGGGTTTCAAAAGATAATACCAAATAGGCTTAGAAGTTTATTAGATGCGTTGATTTCATAGACAGTGACTGGTCAATGATTTATTAAATGACAAATATCGTATTTTAAGGTAAAACAATATTTGCTAGACTTCATTGCTTTACTTTTAGAGTTTATCATTAAAAGGACAACGTTGTATTTTCAAATATCTCAAAACTGTGTAAATAATAATCGAATTGTTTTGATTTGTATTAAGTAATGTTAGTCGCTTTTCTTATTAGAAATATTACACGTACGGGAAAATTTAATATGAATTTCTTTATATAATTACCAGAGATTTCTTCTTTATACAGTAGTAAGATTACCATGTCACTATATATTGTTGGGAACTCAAGTGGGTTGTTGGTTTAGGCGAGAAAACGTAATAAATAGCATATATTTTTGATATATGTTTCATGAATCTTAAGGTCGCACATGACCCCTGATAAACTGTGATTCAAATATAACAAGAAACGGATTATATAATTCAGAAAACAATATCTATATTATTCAAAATGAGAGGAAAATGTCATGGTGCGTCAGTAAGTTTCTGGAGAAACGCCTTCGCTCCTGGTGAAATGATATTGCAAGTTCTATTCTTAGTTATACATTTCACCTCAATATCTTATCTACTAACCCTTGCTGTGACGAGAATTAAATAAAAGATACAAAGTGAGACAGATATAAAGGAGAATGGTAGGGAGATGAAAAGAGTTTCAGTTGGCCTGATTCCAGCAGAGAGATATCATGATGCGAAGTCTCCAGTGTCGAATCAAGACCTGATAAAGTACAAATGAAGAATTTGTTCTTTCATTGCTCATTTAGAATTTATCAAGATATGTTAGCTAGAATGTAAATTTTAGTTGTAATGTTCGAATAACGTCATAATGTATAGTGCACATAAATATATTTCATGTATAACGATAACCGTTCAAGAAAAAAAAAACAGACACACATTCCAGCGGGGAGTTATTGATCGCTAGAAGCTGTAATTTATTAATATGCGTGTTAAATTGAGACTATAATTTCAAAGATTTTTAAAGATATACATAGAATATTTATTGATGATTTGATTCAATATTCAACGCAGAGTTTAAATTTTAGTACAGTTTGTTTCCCCTCGGCATTACTATAAACATATATAAATGCGCACACGCTCACACAAACACACACACTCACGCGCATGCAAGCACATGCACGTACACATACATACATGCATACAAATATGTATATATCTATGTGTGTGTAAACATATATACATAATGCTTCAAGCGAACTACAATACTCTCTTATATATATATATATATATATATATATATATATATATATATATATACATACATACGTATACATATATATAAATACAAAGAATGAAGAGCAATCAACGATTTAATCAGCTACAGACGTTTCAAATAGAGTTCTATAACAAAACTGTGGCATGGTGCAATAGGAATATATAACGGATCTTATTTTTTAATTGATGAAAATGCTAAATAATGAGAGAAGAGAAATAGAAAATAGAGGAATTATGGCTCATCCTATTGTTATCAAAGCTGTACTACCTACACACACACACGCACACACACACGCACGCACACACACACACACACACACGCACACACACACATACACACACACACACACACACACACAAACTCAAACATTCACAAACGTATATACACATATTCATACAAATATATATTCATATGATTGAGGACAGAAATCATAACCGTTATCTTATATTCTATATAATTTACTATGTACACTTCGGGAACTATTGAGTTACTCAATCCTGTTGGTCCTAGTATGCAAAAGAAATTACGAATTATTTTGTTTATTCATGATTAATAGTTCATTATTTTGTGGAATTTAACAAAAACCTATTAATATGTAATGTATGACGTTATGATACTATTTCTACTTTTTATAGAACGTTGTATATACTCATGTATTTTATTACAATTTTCTTACACCGCTTTTGTATATACGACTTAACCGTGATGTGAACTAGCAGAAGCGTTAGCGCGTTGGTGAAAATATCTCTGGTTTTTTTTTTAGTTTTGAGTTCAAATACCACCTAGATAAAAGTATTCTTACATCACTCTGTGGTCGATGAAATAATGCCAGTCAAGTACTGATGAATATTTAGTCAACCACCGGTTACACTCTTAATTAACAACCTCGGGGCTATATTAGAAAAAAAAATACTTGAGATAATTTGGCAGAATATTTAGATTGTCGGAAGAAAATTCTTTGCTGTAATTTGTTCGTTTGTTGCTTTTAGATTTCAAATAATTCAATGTGAATTTTATCTTTTACATTTTGGTATCGGTAGCATAGATCAAATTCTCAACTGGTTTGCCTTTTGATTTATAATTATGAATATATTTTGCGAATTCTGGATGCATAAATTTTGGCGGCACCGAAATGTTTCTTCTCCATATTTGAAAAATCACTTTAGCAAAATCGTTTCTGTTTTTTTTTTCTCTTCCCACTTATATCTTGTATATAACCGAAGTATTTATTCACGTCCTCTTCAAGCATATTTCTAATTCACCTTCTCACATCCTGAATTACCTTCGATAAATTTCTTCTCTGATTATGT
>NC_142930.1:143160476-143187976 GCF_046866305.1 Octopus bimaculoides
CATACACAATTTTACGGTATTTTGCAAATGTACATACAGAAAAACAAACCCTCGCATACACATGCATAAAGATACACCCACTCACACAGACAACACACAAACACATACACACGCACTCATATTAATTTTATCCATAATCGTTAGTCCGACTTTGAATAAAATCTAGTCTGATTTATATTTTTCAGTTTTGAATGTTTTACAGTCTTATATTACACAATATCATAATACAAGCAGTATCATGATTTTTGCAATCTTCAGGTTTATGTAATATCAATAAAAACAAGCAGATATATTTCACAATCGATAATAGTTATCAATTGCAAAACACAACTCTGAATTGATGTGTGTGTGTGTGTGTGTGTGTGTATGTGTGTGTGTGTGTGTGTGTGTGTGTGTGTGTGTGCGTGTGTGTGTGTGTGTGTGCTTGTGTCTCTGTGTGTATTAAAAGTCAGGGTAAAGCTCTCCAAAGACTCGTATCTCTCACTATATACGCACAGAGAATGTAGTAAATACATTTAGATAAAACGGTTATCCCTATCTGTAAAACTACAAATACGATGGTAGATATCCCAGTATCAATTGATTTCGCTCCTTGATTCAGATTCGTTTGCACTCCGTGATTTAAGCGTGGTGCTAGTCTTCAACTATTTTGAATTTGAGGATCAAATTCAATATGCCTGAAGACTAGCATCACGCTTGAAAGTTGGAGTATCAACGAATTTGAATGAAAATGTTTCGATCCATACATGTAATTCCCAATAAATTTGTTGAGTGCTCTTCTTTCATTTGTCTGGAAACCATTCGTGACATATCTGCGACCTATTATTCAGTTACCATCTTTATTCACGTGTATCCTCCTTCTCTGCTTATTCCCCCCCACCAAAAATACAAAACAAAATAAAATATGACCAGCCCGAAATATAACATCTGTTTCAACTTAGTTTCACATCAGGAATTTTGCAATACAAATTCATAAACCAATACTATATATATATATATATATATATATATATATATATATATATATATATATATTTACGTTCTGAGTTTAAATTTCGCCGAGGTCGACTTTGGCTTTCATCCCTTCGGGCTTGATTAATTAAATTCCAGCTGGGTACTGGGGTCGATCTAATCGACTGGCCCCCTCCCCCAAATTCCGGGACTTGTGCCTAGAGTAGAGAAGAAGAATATATATATATGTATATATATATATATATATATATTGATAGAAAAGGTAGGACAACAAAAGAGAGAAACCTCGATATTATGTAGAGATACTAAATAGAGGAATTTATCTGTAAATAATATGTGACAATTATTCGGTAGCCATGATAAAACTCCAAGTTTCCACCCCGGGACACAAAACCTGGAGTTATATCATAGCTACCGAATAATTGTCACATATTATTTACAGATATATTATATATATATATATATATATATATATAATATATATAAAAAAAATATGTATATAAAAAGATAATAAGAGTGAAAAAACTACAGAAGGCTTGTGTTACATGGTTAAAGTATATATTTAAATTATGTCAGAAAAATGTTAGAAAGATGTTAGAAAAATGTTATAACATCTTTTTGGTATATAAACATTGTATTTTGAGAAATAACCGGTTTCGTGTTGTCTTTTCAAATTTCTCTACTTCATTGTAACGTGTTCGCTCCAGTCTGAGAAAGAAGAGTTCTAGATAGGGGGAGGTAATTAGGGATATCTTCCAGTATAGCGGAGATAATCGAAATCTAGGAGGTGGTAGAATTTGATTAATTTACCATGGTTTTGTTCTATATTTTTCCCCCTTTTTTCTCAGTGGGGTGATGAATTTCCTTATTTAAATGTGTTAGCAATGGTTAAGTTTGGGTTTGTATTTTTGAATGAAAATGGTTTCCTTATTTAATCTAATCTGTGTTGGCACATTGATAAAAAAGGAAAGATTATAAATTGTGGTAGCATTTGTTTTGTGCATTTCTCAATATGATCACTAAAAGGTATCATTCGGTATTCTGGGTATGCAATCTGCTGGCGGTGCAGAGTGCATCTACGTCTGAGCGATAATCCTGTGGACCCTATGTAGTTCTCGTGGCAGCCCGAACATCTTATTACATAAATAAGATTTTCTGAGGCACAAGTAAAGTTAGATTTAACTTTGAATTTGTGTCCCTCTCTGAAGAGGTATTCTGAACCTTCCAGAATGTTTGGGCATGTTGCACAATTTGGTCGACCACATTTGTTTACTTTCGCATCTGTTGTTTCGGAAAATAATTTTGCCTTTGTGAGGATCTTTTTCAGTGATTTTGGTTGTTTGTGGCTTTTGATGATTTTGTGTGTGTGTAAAATGCCCTTTAATTTGGGGTCCTTATGTAGCATTGGTATGTTTTGGTGATGATGGTGAAGGCTTCTTTGTTTCTGGGGTTGTATGTGGATATGTACGGCAGTATTTTCGGGGAATGTGTGTTGCTGTGTTTAACTTTTCTTAAGTTTTCTATGTTAATTTGTGATGCACGTCTGATTCCATCCTCTATGAGTTGAACTGGGTAGTGTCTGTCAATTAGTGTGTTTTTGAGTTCTTGTAGTCTGTAGTCTCTAGTATTTTCTTGTGACACTATTGTGCATATCCTTCTTGCAAGGTTGAAGGGGATGTTTGTCTTGGTGTGTCTTGGGTGGCATGAATCAAATAGTAGATATTGTTTGGCGTCTGTGGTTTTGTAAAATATGTCCGTTTCTATTTTTAGGTTTACTTTTTTAATTAGTATATCCAAGAATGGGAGCTCCTTTGTACTCCATTGTGAACTGTATGTTTGGGTTGACACTGTTCAATAGACTTTTGAATATCAAGAGTTCATCTGTGTTTTCATTCCAGAGTATGAAACAGTCGTCCAGGAACCTTTTCCAATTTTCTTTTATGTATTGGGAAAGGGTGTTTCCAAAGGTGGATAAAGATTCCTTGTATATAATTATTTCCAAGTAACCTATTGTTAGGTTCGCAATGAGTGGAGCTGCCCTAGTGCCCATAGCAATTCCGGATTTTTGTCGGTAGAAAGTATTGTCAAACATGAAGTGGTTGTTTCGTAAGATGAATTCAACCGATTTAGTAATGAATTCTTTACTGATCCTGTTTGGGATTTCTTTCGGGAATTGATCCATCCAGAATTGAATTGCCTCAAGTCCATAATTATGAAGTATACTTGTGTATAAATTAATCACGTCAAATGAGACCATGATTGTTTCTTCCTTGACTTTCTTTGGGAGGTGATTTAGCATATTCAAGTCATCTCTGATATAGCTATTTATGTGTTTAAGGAAGGGTTTTAGGAGGATGTCCATAAATAGACTTAGTCTGTGTATTTCACAGGCTGGGCCAGCTATGATGGGTCGCAGTGTTAGATCCCCCAGGTTTGGTGTATGTATGTATGTCTTTTGTGATTTTTTGATGGTTTCATTTATGATCTGGCTTTTGTGTATTTTTGGCAGACCATAGAAAAGGCTGGGCTTGCATTTGAAGTTTGTTAGAAAATCAATCTCCTTGGTTGTCAGTTTATTTCCATGTGTTTTAATTAGTGAGGACAGGGTTTTCATTATTTTTTGTGGGGTGTAGTTTGTGACTTTTTCATAGTGTTGGTTGTCATCCAGCATGGATATTATTAGGTTTCTATAGTATAATGTGTCCATTATTACAACTGCACTTCCTTTATCTGCTTCCTTAATCGTAATATCTTCATCATTTTGGAGTTCTATTAGTTCCTTCCATTGTGTAGTGTTAAAGTTTGAGTTAACTGTCTGTTTATGCATGGTGTGGTAAGGGAAGTTCTCGATGTGGTTGCAGAATTCATCTAGATTTTTATTTCTACCTTTGTGTGGGATGTGCTCACTTTTGTTTTTGACTAGTGAGTCATCTTCAGCGTTGTGATTGGTAAATGCTTCTGTGAGTCTTAATTTTCTACAGAATTCTGTTATACTGTCCTTCACTTCATTTTGGTTGGCTCTGCGTGGAGTTGGGGTGAATTTTAGCCCTTTAGAGAGGATGTCTATTTTTATGCTTCAAAGAGGTTTGGTTGAGAGATTGATTATCTTCGGTTTTTTCTGATTACTAGATTCCAGCCTGTGTCCTGGTGTCTCTGGCCTGGGGCTAAAAAATGTTGTCTGTAATTTTGTTTGCATGAGCTGTCTGTAAGGTTATATGGGATTGGTTCGGGGGAATGGTAATATTGTTGCCTTAGATTGTTATATGTGTGTGGGTGTCTATGGGTGTTTTGGTTAGTGATGTGTGTAACTCTAGTATGTGGGATGTTTCTTGATCTGATGTTATTTTGTGTTGTTCTTATACATATATATATATATATATATATATACATACATATATATATATATGTTAAAGTCTGTTATACCGGCCATGACGAAGGGAAATAGCCCTGAAACTCGAGTCGCCTTTATATATATATATTTATATTTATATATTTATATATTTGATCCTTTATATTGAACACTCAATATTTCATCTACATTCAATACTTTCTTTCATGGTGCCATCCATTTTTATTTTATTTTATTTTATATTGTATATTGTATATCATATTATATATTGTATATTCCATATTCTATACCCCACATTATTTCTGCAGGAATATAAATAAAACATAAAAAACAGACAGTGTTGGAACTCTTTTAAGCAAAATAATATATATATATATATATATATATATATATATATATATATATATATATATATATATATATATATATATATATATATATATATATATATATATGTATATATATATATATATATATATATATATATATATATATATACACAAACCTGTAGGAGAGATGATTTTTGCATGACTTTTTTTTAAATAGTAAACAAGCATTTATACATACCAAATATAGGTATATATGTTTGTTTAAGTCGTCAATGTTTCCTACAAGTACGTACATAACAATACACACATTACAATGAATAAGTATCTGACTACATATCTATTGAAATAAATAGATATCACGTTTATACTTGTTGCAATAAAGACATTTCTAAATATTTACTATAATTAAATGATTGCTCTGTATATTCATGTTGATAATACAGTGTGAAATATAACAAAACACTAAGTGATCGTGCTTTTCGCATCTATACACAAGCAGGAACAGGATTATCGGATGTTGGTATTGTTCAATTTTGCCTTTTAATTTTGCTATGCTGAATATTAAATGTAGAAATCCAAAGAGATGGCATAATTAATATTTATGAATTTGTTGAGCAAAGAAAATAGGTGCGAATGTTGAATAACATCATTTAAAATAAATCACGATAATACAATACATATATATTGAATTTTAATATTCTGTTCACATAAGCGCAAGAGAAAAAAATTAAAGACTTACAGTGTTTATACAATATTGAACACATCGTTGCAGAGAACAACCGGTAAAATTGAAACATTAACTGGCTCAATACGTATTTTTTGTGCGATTTGGGGATTCATGCACTCCATATCAACCAGAAAAAGGTACAAATAATTTCAATAGCAGTTTTCTAACTAGTAAGTAATGCGAGGTGAAGTACTAATGCAGTATACTTAGACTCTATCATTTCAGTCACAAAGACCTTTTTTTTTGAAACACGAGATAATAATATAATGTGAATAATAGCCATAATAAAAGCACTGACTCGCCACAGTGCAGGATGTGGTCTGAGAAGCGAGAAAGTATAAGCCACATTATTAGTGAGCGCTGTAAGCTCGTACAAAGCGAATATAAAAGGAGACATGACAATATGGTCAGCTATGTCCACTGGATGTTTTGCGGTAAAGCGAACCTCGAGAGAGCCGAACAATGGTATGAACACCAACCAGAGGGAGTAATGGAAAACGAACATTACAAGATACTCTGGGATTTTAACATACAGTGCAACCAAGTCATTGAAGTGAGACGGCCAGACATCGTGATCTTCCATAAAGATGAAAAGGAAGCAAAGATAATAGATGTTGCAATACCAGGCGATTCGAGGGTGAAAGATAAATAAACAAAAGATTGAGAAATACCAGCCACTGCGGGACGCGATAGGAAAGTTATGGGGCATGAGGAAAGTAATGGTGATACCGGTAGTAATTCCAAGAGCTTTGAAAAGCATATCATGAATATTAGAGATTCTGTTAGGCTCCAAGTGATCCAGAAGACAGCATTGTTGGGTACAGATCGCAGTTTAAGGAGAGTATTGCTCCTTTAAGTCATAGGAGAAGGCACTACTTGAAACCTTTGGTGATTTGTTATTGCCTGCTTTCAAGTAAAGAACAACCAGAAATTAGAACTGTCCAACAGTCTTTAATGATAATAATAATAATGATAATAATAATAATAATAATAATAATAATAATAATAATAATAATAATAATAATAATAATAATGATGATGTTGATAATGTTTCTTTAGTAACTACAAAGGATGATAATAATGTTCGAGGGCAGTGCAGGTGTATACAGAGTCTAAGTATACTTAAACAACTTCTCTGCCGTTTCAGTCACGACTAGATTTTTTTTTTAATACCTGATAAAATAATATGAATAACAGCCAGAAAAATAATATTAATAATAACAGTAGTAATAATGATGATGATGATGATGATGATGATGATATAGATATTGCCTTCCTTTTCAGTCCAAAGGCTTTCCTTTGGACGATATGATTTTATTCAACATATTTCCACAAGGCAGCTCGGGCATAGTTGCCATGCTCACATCTCTTCTGTACCGGCAGATTTTTATCTCGAAACGTTAAAGACCTCATGATTACTGCTAAAACTGAGATATCTGATATATATATATAGGTGTTGAGGTGTTTGCTCGATTATATTTCGCATGCAAAGTACCCTGTCTCGGTTCTTTGTTTTATCAAGGTCTGCAGGGTTGTGGAACAGAAAAAAAACCGCTTGTGGTACACGACACCACAACCTTTCCCTGTAAAGGTATTGATGTCGCATCTTCGGTTCAGGTCCGCGAATCATCAGCCATGACATGCTCCTTTTCTCATGACGTGTAAGCTGATGATCGGTGTGATGTGTACCTTCCTTGAGAACTGGGGAGCATATATTTATGTCAGATCAGACTTGACGGGGGTTGCACGGCAGTCTGGTGACAATAGATGACAGTGGCAGTTTTCAGTGTTAGAGTGTGCAATCAACTCGTCACATCGTACTCGTTCTTCTTGACTTGGAAATCTAGACCAAACCACACTTGAAGCAATCTCAATTGATACTTCTATCTGGCGTTGTAAGATGCTGTGGTACGGCTTGATCCTGCCGATATGCATGTCCATTTTATTGGTGGATTTTGTTTCGTGCCACCACTAAGTAGATGTATCTGTAAATTGAAGTACTGTAAATGGGTTTGAAACTGTTAAGTATTGGTTGCTGACCTTATCAAAAAACTTTCATAGATAAGGAATCTACACAAGGTTCATTATCCACACTCAAATCTGTTATATGACGTAAAGTAAAGGTTTTCGTGAATAGTTTTGTTCGAAATACCATCTCTTTGCTCATCACCATTCAGACTACCGCTGTCAAACATTTGATAATGAATGGCTGGCGTTTGGAGATACAAAGCGACAATCATGGCTGGTAGCACATCTAACATTTCATACAAGTTGTTTAATGTGGTGTTTATTAATTACTACTTCACGATAACGCGTTATGTAACCACACAATATAGTAGGTATTTAAATACTTCTTTAAACATTATTAGAATATGCAAAACAAATTCCTAATTTAAAAAAAAAATTCTCAGTTGTGCTTATTACTAGCATATTATCATGTTCAGTTGTATGCTATTATATTAATTTATGTGATTGCCGAAATTTCCATAATTGTATCATTTCCATTATTCATATCTTATAAGAGAATATTCTCTTGGGCGGAAGAAGATCACTTTGATAATATACACGTAATTCTATACAGATATCTTAGATATCTGTGAATTATTATCATATTCTGTTTCGGCTTTATTTGGTGAATTATAAAAGCCGTCGATTCGTTAGAACACTTCAAAAGACGTCTTTATGTAAAGTATGCGACAAAATTCATTTATTGAATATAATCATTCTCCTACTTATGCTGATGTAATGATGTGACATCAGCATAGCAGTCGAAATAACATCAATCATTTGTTTGTTTTTTAATTATAAAATTAGAATACTATCTGTGAGGTACAAGAATGGACAAAAAACCGCAAGAAGTCTGTCGGATTAATGGGGAAGGGTAGGAGAGCGAATCTTCATCGATTAGCTAAATGGCCCTTACTTTAGATGTTATCTTGGATGTGTGTGCATATCTGGTATCTCACATATGTAGCCATCAAAACCCCTGCTTGCTTCTAAGTTTAATTTCATAATGCATGTATATATCTATATATGCGCGTATGGGTATTCATGCGTTATGTGAGTGTATGGCTCTGTGTGTCTGTCTATATTATATGTACGCACGTACATATATATATATATATATATATATATATATATATGTGTGTGTGTGTGTGTGTGTGTGTATGTATATATATATATATATATATGCATATACATACATACACACACACACACACACACACACACACACACACACACACATATATATATATATATATATATATATATATATATATATATATATATATATATACATATAGTTAATTAACATAATATGGTAAAAAATCGATATTAATTAATATCAATATAATACCAGGAAACTAGCACATTAAAAGAATCAGAAGGTTCTTGAAAACATTTTTGGAGATCCTAAAAAGATTATAGTACTTGTGTATATAAGATTGACCAGTGACCGGTCTGTCAAAATGCTAGAAGAAGCTCACTTAAAAAATTCTCAAATACGGATTCAGCGGAGCAAAAACAGGCGGGCTAGACAAGTGAAATTTGTACATACCTCGATTATCTGCAGACTATAATTTCAAAATCAACACTTTCAAAATAAAAGTGTCTATTTTTCTTCAGTACAGATTGCCGATATTTTTACAATCGAACAGAATCTCGTGCTAGTTGTCTTCAACTAATGAAAGCGTGCACGTGATTCTATCCATTATAAAGATTAAAATTCAAAAGTCTTAGTTTTGGCGCGCTGAATCCGGAAAATATCTCTGCAGAAAATAATTCCACATTCGAGTTACCTCTATTTCCAGGTCTTTGTATTTTGGAAGTTTTTCCATTTCTTTTAGGGAAACGTTGTCATCTGCTGGTATTGATACATCAATTAGAAAGCATTCTTTTTCTTCATGATCTTTGACAACTATATCTGGTCTATTTGCCTTAATTTCTCTATCTGTGTGTATTGGCATATCCCAGAGTATGGTTGCTTTCTCGTTTTCTGTGACCTTTTCTGGCGTGTGTTTATACCATTTTTTTCTGTTGTTATTCCATAGTGTTGGCATAGCTTCCAGTGTATATAGGTCCCACCTCTGTCGTGTCTGTGAATATATTCCTTCTTAGCCAGGACTGGGCAGCCAGAAATAATATGACTTATTGTTTCTTGTCTATCTCCACATATTCTACACTTGTTATGTTTCTTTTCATTATATGTTTTTGGTAATTTCTGGTGGGGAAGCTTTGGTCTTGTGCAGTAATTAAAAATCCTTCAGTCTCTGCTTTGAGTCCTGAGCTTCTCAACCATTGCTGGGATTTTTCTCTGTCTATTTCTTTTGCATTTAGTTTAGCCCAGTATTTACCATGTAGGGGCTTTTCTTGCCATCGTTTTATCATGGTCCGTTGATGTTCTAGTTTTAGTTTGGATTTCATTTGTTTTATAGCTTTTGTTGTTTCTTCTTCTTCTTCGTATTTGTTAGGTAGATTGATTTCTTGTTTGTATTTGTCAGCTTCCTTAAATACTGAAAACAGCTTTTTTGTTTTGCTCGTGTTTTGTGGCTATTTGTATTAGTTTTCCTTACTTCTGTAGTAGGTATTTTTGCAGTCCTATGGTGGTTATTTTATAATAGTTTTCCAGCTGTATAAGACCCCTGCCACCTTCTGTGCGTTGTATATATAGCCTTTCTATGTCAGATTTTGGGTGGTGCATCCTATATCCTGTCATTATTTTTCTTGTTTTCCTGTCTATTTTACATAGTTCGTTTAGTGTCCAGTTAAGGATGTTGTAGCTGTAGCTTATAACTGGGACAGGTAAAGTGTTAATACTCATTATCTTCTTTTTAGCATTGAGCTCTGTTTTTAGTATTGATCTAACTCGTCTATAGTACTCTTTCTTTATTTTTTCTTTCATTTGTGTATGTTGTATCCTATCTAGTTCATTGACTCCTAAATATTTGTATGGTTGGCTTTCGTCTAGTTCTCTTATTTCATTGGCTTTATCTAGTGTGATATTGCTGCTTTTAACTAATTTTCCTCTTTTCAGGGTTGCTTTGGCACATTTGTCTAATCCGAATTTCATATCTATTTCCTTGGTAAAGCTATGTACTGTCTGTAGTAGTGTTTCCAGCTCTTTGTCATTTTTAGCGTATAATTTTAGGTCATCCATATATAAAAGGTGGCTGACTGTTTTCCCGTAGCATTTGTAACCGCATCCAGTTCTATTTAGCAATGCAGTTAAAAGTGTGAGTGCCAGGCAGAACAGGAGTGATTATTATCGTTATTATTATATAGCGTTAATAAAATTGGAGATGCAATGTGTATTGGACTTCATTGAGTACAACGCATGTTTCAGTCCGTCGTACAGGGTTTCTTCGGATGCGCCAATGAAAAATGTCGCATTATAGATCTTTTGTGACGGCTTACTTACTGCTATATGCCCATGAAATTCGAGAATGAATTAAAGGTTTTATTGATTCTAGAATTTGATGGACATATAGCGTTAAGCAAGCCGACCGAAGGAATCTCTAGTGCTACTTTCTTACTGGAGAGACACAGAATGATGTGTCGAAACATGTGTTGAACTCAATAAAGTGTAATACGCATTCCCCCCCTCCCATTTTATTAATACTATTACCCCAAATGCCAATGCAATTTTCGTGGATTAAATCTACGGATAACAACAGGTAACCTAAGTTGTGCCGGTGCCCTACTCATCATGTATTTATGCATTTCGTATAATTTTTCCATTAAATATATAGGGAGAGAGAGAGAAAGTGAGAGAAAGAGAAAGTGAGAAGAAGAGAAAGTGAGAGAAAGAGGGAGAGTTAGAAGCAAGGACGTCACACTTATAGGGGCTATTGAAATGCAAAGACAGAGTGAATCTGCCAGGTCTTGAAATGTGCCAAAGCATATACATTTTCTGCCTGAGAAGAGGTTGGAAGCCGACCGCTCAGTTTAATTTTTTTTTTTTTTTAAACTTGTAGTGTTCCACATAATTCAATTCTCACAGTAATTCTTACAATAGATTCAGAGAGGGTGAGAGAAAGAATGAAATTTAAAAAATAGAGAGATTGTGCATGTATCGGAGACAGAACGAGAGAAAAGGAGACACTGAGTGTATATGTGTGTGTTTAAGAGCAAGAAAAAGATAGTGAGAATGAAAGAGAAAGAGAGAGAAAGCAAGTGAAGAAAAATCGACTTTGTAGTAACAATTTCACACCCACGCTGCGATAAAAGCGAGGTTGACATCAGTGTTTATATCACAAATTGCAGACAACCGGAAGAACTATAACCAAGAAGTATAGAGGTACACTCAGACATATGTATTTCTATGTAACTTTTGACCATATATATATATATATATATATATATATATATATATATATATATATATATATATATATATATATATATATGTGTGTGTGTGTGTGTGTGTGTGTGTGTGTGTGTGTGTGCGTGCGTGCGCGTGTGAAATGTTGAAACGACTAAGATTAATTATTGTTAACATGATAACAATTTTTATGGTTATGACTTCATCTTTAGAAGTGGAAAATGTATTACTATTTACATCTACGTATATTTCGACTGGCTTGATCATCGATTTTCATTAAGTAACTTCTTTGGCATTTAATGATAATAAGACCGGACAAGAACTTGGAACATCTGTTTCGAAATTTAAGGTGGATTAAGGTGATATCCACTAGGGCTACTTATGGCCGCTCTAAAAATTCAAACCGGTGTATTTTCACCTGCCTCGGCTAGAAATATCATAATTCACTAATCAGTAGAAAATAGAAACTCTAGTAGGCAAGATAGAATGCCTTACAGTATTTAGACATATTTCTTTCCATGCTCCACTTAATTCCTTTTAATCTCATCACTATCGATAAAATTTGTCGTGATTTCTCAGGATTTCGATCTTTTACACGGAGATATAATCATTAGTCTACTTTAAAAGAGACGCTATTATCAGTAATATCTCTAGACAACCATAGCTAGTTAATTTTTTTTAGGTGGTGGCTTTCAAGACCGTATGACAAGCAACATATAACCAGTAACATATAACAAGTAATAGTCAGTGAGTTATGTAGGTATATGGCAACAAGATTTAAGGACGATGTTGTAGGCCTTGGCTGGAATGCATTTAACAGTATTTTCCTGAAAACATTCAGGTTGAACTTATGAATAATTTAAAGATACAGTGGATCCGGCTGTGTTATAATACATGTTTGCTCGCATGTAACGCACAAGGAATGTGATAAACGGGGTTTCCGAATGAATACCGTTCTTATGCGCTTTAGATAATATCCACGATATTATTCGTGAACAGACTTCAATATAAACATCGATCAAGTAGGTTACCATTTTCGCAGCTAAGATAATAACTTAAATATTAATTAGTATTAGATACTCGCTCTACCAATATCTTCTCGCTCTACAAGTATTGGTGAGTTTATCCCAATGGTAGCAATGTTGTTTTATTAGGAGGACAAAATGATAGAAACCTTGTACCGCGAATTTTTATTTTTCTCACGAAAGTGCCGGACCTCAGTTATGAACTCATTTGCATACAGCCAGTCAAAGTTCAAGTATCAAAGAAATTAATGAGCGCATAACAACTGATGGGCGATAAGATAAGGTCACTTGGGTAAGGAATGGTCAGGCTTCTTTTCACTTTTGCTAATGCTTGTTGTTCTTGTTCTTGTTTCAACCATGGTTGCCTCTATGTAGTTAATTCTGTTGTTGTTTACGTTGTAAAACAATAAGAGGAGAGCACATCACCCTCTGCCCACATTTTCCCCAACCACATCTTTACCATATTGGACCCTATGAAAATCCGATAATGAGTATAGACGCAAATCTATGTAATTACTTGTCTCCTAAAATCAGACATAACTTGGCGAGCGTTCGACTTACAATACCGTTCTTCATGTTGAGTTTACTTGGTAATGTGTGTTTTACCAAGAGATTGGTTGTTTTTAACACATTCGCGAATGTTATGACAATAATAAGGTCAAGGTGAAGTCTGGTTAGCTATATGCAAATGAGTTCATTACTGGGGCCCGAAATTCTCGTGCGAAACAAATTTCGCAACCGGGGCAGGTTGAAAACGTATGTTTTGCTCTCTCATATGATAAAACAAAACAAAAAAAAAAGAAAGAAAAAAAAGAAAAAGAGTACTCTGGTTCATTATATCAAAAATACTTAAAATTCTAAATTACATCTCCGAAAAAGTTTTGGTTTGAGGAAATGGTAAAAATCAATAACATTTTAGAAAACAATATTGTTAAAAATCAATAATATGATAATTATGTACGTCTTTTATGTTCACAATCAATCGTATTTGATTTACCTCTTCTATAATTTTAGATTGACGAAAATATATATCTGTAGTGGTTTCAACTGACTGTAAATAAAGACTCATATAAGGTTGTCTTTTGTAAATTTGGGAAATAATTACATTTATACAAATATATGAAATGCATTTTGATGGGGTCCAGTTATTTACAAATTTTACCGACGAACATGAAGGTAATAGAATTTGAAAGAGAAAAGAATATATCACGATATGTCTGAATATTATTTTGATTTAATTCCCACTAAGGAATGTAAATTTAGTTTAAAATTTTAAATATAAATGCGCATATGTATGTGAATACTTACCTATGAATTAATATGTGTATACTCATATATAGATATATATACACTTAAACATAACTGCGCCTATAGTGTGTTTATGTTCGTGTGCATGGGTGTAAATGGAGTGGGCAGAGAAAAAGGACGTGTGTTTCGACATCATAAGATTCGGAAGAACCAAAACTGAGTAGAAACTACAGCAACGTAAAGAAAGGTTTTGAGTATTATTTTGAAGAGTAATATTCGCGGTTTCACAATTGCGAATATTTTATCTCAATATTAACTCACGTATCTGTGTGTGTTTGATTATATTGCGTGTTAATTAGGCACACGTAAGAAAATGTTAATCTGTTTGAAATAAATGAACTCAAATATTGTATGTATTCATATTTTTATTAGATTAACATTCTGGAACATGTGGATTGCTGGCTTCATGAACTAGTGTGTAAGCTTATTCGAAACAATGTCATAAACAGCACTCGGCCTGAAGAGTACACATAAATGGAGCAGAATATGCAAAAAATCTGTGACCTACAGCGATTCTAGATAATTATTAAATTGCGTCTTACTGCAACAATGAAAATATTTCAAGCGGCCTTTATCTGGAAAGACATCAAGGTAGAAACAAAAATAAATATTGGGACCGATTTAGATCATATCTAGACGCACATAAATCTCACAAAAATTATTTGATTTACATAACCAAAAAAATTATTTTCTAAGAGTTTTCAGTAACTAATTAGAAATTAGTTGACGCGTAGACTAATTCCACTTTCGATTTGCTTATAATTAGCAATCACTTGCAATGGATATAGAGTAAGAAATTATGAACGAATAGAATATTTATTACAGAGAATGTCAAAAAGACAACGTAAGAAATGGCTGCTGGCTTCTACTTGGGCGTCGGAGAGTTATGCCATTCATTGAGGTATGTTTAAAATCACATTTGCAAAGTGTAAGTTAATATATTTACTGCTTTAATTATTTAATATAATTGTTTATTAAATTGCGTGTGTGTATGTGTGTGATCGCGTGCGCACGTGTTCATGGTGTCTCTATCTTTATCCTCCATGAAAAGTGCCAATAGAGTAAAAAAAATGGGAAATTAATCTAAAAGTAACTTACTGTGGCTATTATGCCAAAATGTTAAACGGCACGATTATAACTGAAATAGTGATCCAGGAATTTTAGAAGAAACTAATGGACAAGATATTTGAAAGTAACTAATTTAAGAAATACGCTTTAGATAACAATAGTTTAGAATACAAAAAGCAGCATCGGGAAACTAGGGAGATATTTTCGAATAAATATAAAATAAGCGAAAATATGTAAAATATACAAGGTTTCATATCAAGGTCTCTCGCACATGGGCACGCTTTATGTACTATCGAAGCCATCATGAATAATCTAAGATCTCCAATAGATTTTTATCTAATTCTAGGGTACGGATTTAATTTACAAAACTTACTAATTTCCTAATGCAAATAAAGAATGAATGGCAACAATCCGTGTAATATATACCAAGAAGTGTCCCAAACGCAGAGATATAAAATTGCAAGCAAAATAAAGAAAAAAAGGCCCTCATAAAAAAAGCTGTCAAGTGCAGAAATCAGTACAGAAAAACTATGTGCAGCTGCATTTGTCGTATTGTATAAATCTAACCAGAGGCTGGCAGCGTATATGCATACATAGATATATACATGCTCATATATATGCACATGTATACGTACTTATATATATATATATATATATATATATATATATATATATATATATATATATATATATATGTATATATATATATATGTATATATATATATATATATATATATATATATATATATATATATATATATATATATATATATATATATATATATATATATATATATGTATATATATATATATGTATATATATATATATATATATATATATATATATATATATATATATATATATATATTTATATATATATATATATATATATATATATATATATATATATATATGTATGTATGTATGTACGTGTACATGTGTATATATATGTACGTATAAATGAATATATACATATAACATATTAACACACACAGACACACACACTCACACACACACACACACAGACACACACACACACACACACACACACACACATATATATATATATATATATATATATATATATATATATATATACATATATATATTTATATATATATATATATACATATATATATATATACATATATATATATATATATATATATATATATATATATATATATATATATGTGTGTGTGTGTGTGTGTGTGTGTGTGTGTGTGTGTTTGTATAGCGGTCTATACTATTTGTCTGCCATATCAATATTGGAGCCACGATAGGTATCGATTGTTATCTATGGTGCTAAATAAATAAATGCACAATTACAACATCTATCTACACATAAATAAATGGTTATACATAAATATTAAAAAATAAACAGAAATATCTTTACAGGATACTTTTGCCTACGTCACAATATTTTTTTTTGTATTTTACATACTCACTCGAAATTGGTCCAGGCCAGTTTCGGTGTATTCGCCCCTTATCAATGTGGAGTAGCCGAACCCAGGAGACGTTCCTGTTGACTGTCTGTTCGAAGTTTTATTTATATATATTCAGTGGAATACACCTTCTGGTGTTCAAATATAGAAAGTTTATATACACAGACATACGAGCAGACACCAGTATACTTCTACATATATATATATATACGTTGGACAATGTGCACGCAGTTAATATTCAGCCATATATCTATATATGGTTTGTACTGATCTCACACTTGTACGGGTTGTTCACTTTTCAAAATGTTATCACTTATCCACGTATGTATGCCATCCTTGTAAATGCTGCTTACGTATTCCTTGAGATAAGCAAAATAACTGAGGGTATAGCTTAGGTGTGAATTAATGCATTAGATATATTAGCTGAATCATTATCTAATTTGAATAGACTTGCACAATGCAAATATGATTTTAAACATGCCACGATAAATGACATATCTGTCCGGTACCCAAGTAGAGCCCAGCTGGTATTTCTAAAGTTGACTATTTAGCATTGTCTGTGAGGTTTCTTTCGTTATATCCAGTGCAAATGACTGCTTGCTAGGTGAGAATGAGAAGAAATAGAGATATTATATCCAACTCTGTAATGACTTTGTAAATTGCATTTTGGTTTCATATATATGCATATCTACGCACACACACGCACACATACACACACATGAATATATATATATATATATATATATATATATATATATATATATATATATATATATATATATATATGAACATACAAACATGTAATATGCTCGGTTGGTAAAGAATAACTCACAAAGATTTGCAAAATTCTGTATTGATCAACAGTTATTGAATCTTACGATGCAAATTATTACACTTAAATTGGTTTACCTGTATTGAGCAAGTATATGTTACATATTAAGCCTTGGCAGCGCACTCATTAGCTGAAATGCACGTTGAAGATATATTCCCAAGATATTGTATAATATTATTAAAGATACAAGTTGTCATGATTTATTTATTTTATTAGGTTAGCTATGTCCTGGCAAACGAATTTCTATTCTTATGATTCATAGGAAAATACAGGTCAGCTTCCTGGAATTTATCATGCAATTTAACTTAAGTTATTGTTTAGTGAGCTGAAATATCAAACAATCGTGATTTTATTTTATTTTAGCCACAGGTAATTTCTGATCGAGGATATGTTTGATCAAACTTTTCAAGCGAAGATCACTCAGCTTATTTAATGTTTTGAAGGAGTACGTTGTCTATTTTGTTATTTTCCGCTTCAACATGGTTTACGGTGATTGAGATTCTGTTTCTAAAGTAATTAAGCAAGTATACTAATGTTGCTCTACACAAAGTTAAATAGGAAATATTGTTCTGCGTATCTGTACTAGATAAGCATTACTACACGTATATATTATATGTGATATAAGAATGAGCTTATTCGCAAAATAAATCTGATACTCAAGTGAGTCGAACATTGTATCCACTGTCTCACATCTGCAATGCTGTTGTAGGTATACATACTAAAATAATTGGTTACAACAAGGATGTGCCACTCAACTGATTGGTGCGGAGTCAATAACCAACGAAAACTTAAGCCTTGTCCACAGACAGGTTGTTTCCCAAGCTCATCAAACCCTTCCCCTATCTCTCGACTGTAATAAACTTGCCTTGTGTTTGAAAACTATTCCAAAGCTCCGTGCAAACCGGTATACACACACAAACATCCACGTGTAGTCGCGAAAGCACTAGTTGGCACTTTTGCATGATTTCTCTTTGGTTTTCGATATGCAGATACCAACCGTATAATTGTACGTGTGTAAAACGTAGTCATATCTCCTTGGAAGCAATATACCTATCATATTTTCTTACGAATGGCAGTGATCCATATTTCTTTGATATTTGTCCTGTTTTATGAACAGCATATGTTTCATTTTTAATCACTTCACTGATGATAAGGTAACAGTCAAAAAATGTTTCCTTTCGACCAATTATAATCCCCATATTGCCACATTTGAATTCAGTCTTAATTAATATATGCTTGTCATTTATATGAATTCTAAAATTACAAGGTGTTTTCACGGTCGCTAAATACACGTTATTAATATACGAAAAGCTACACATTCTCTTATGCTTCCTCTAGACTGCACATACACAAAGACACACACAATTACATATATAATAATCAGATTATTTCAACCAATTATAATCTCACACCAAAATATGAACTTTGTCTTTGTTGCATTCATATTCGTAATTGCTGCTCTGGTGCCAAAATCTGAAACCATTATTATTATTATTATTATTATTATTGAGAGAGCAGTGCATGCTATAAAAATGACACTAGAGTAAAATATACGAAGCCCAATATTCTCATTATGACTACCCGTCTGATAAAGGCACGCCAAGCACAAGTGCGCAAAACTACATGTGCGCGAAATGGTGATCTGATATCAAGAGAAACAGCGCATAACCTTGCAGGTGGGGCCCAGTTAGAATTTTCTTTAGGATGAGTAGCCCATTCCGCTCAAAACGTCCCTGATTAAAGATGGTGTTTAAGGGTTGTTTAAGGATGTTGAACGAAATACCAATTTTTTTCAGAGATGAATTATTCAAATCCCAAAGAATTCCTCTCAACATATCCTTTTATGCTCCTCCACGACTCCTGTTCGTGGAGGACTTCGCCTTTCAACATTTCGAGATCGATAAATCAAGTACCAGTTGAACACTGGGTCGATATAATCGCTTACATTCTTCCCTAAAATTTCAGGCCTTGTGACTATAGTAGATTGTATTATTATTTTTATTATTTATTATTATTATTATTATTATTATTATTATTATTATTATTATTATTATTATTATTATTATTAGGTGATAAGTTGGCAGAATCGTTAGCACGCCGGACGAAATGCTTATCGGTATTTCGTCCGTCGTTACGTTCTGAGTTCAAATTCCGCCGGGGTCGACTTTGCCTTTCATCCTTTCGGGGTCGATAAATTAAGTACCAGTTACGCACTGGGGTCGATGTAATCGACTTAATCCGTTCGTCTGTTCTTGTTTGTTCCCTCTATGTTTAGCCCCTTGTGGGCAATAACGAAATAGGTATTTTACCTGTCTTTATGTTCTGAGTTCAAATTCTGCCGTGCTCGACTTTGTTTTTCTTGCATTCGTGTTAGATTAAGTACAACTTACGTCCTGGGATCGATGTCATCGACTGAGCCCTCTTTCAAACTTCAGACCTTGTCCCTATAGCAGAAAGGATCTTTTTTGTAACATTTGTATACCAAGTATATTACACTTTCTTTTATTTGAATACTGTGAATACTTATATTTTTCTTTTGTTATTTACTTATTCTTTCATTTCATTATATGTAAACTCTCACACTGCGTCTGTCTTTGTATTGACCCCTATCCTTCACCCTGGTGGAAAATAAATGAAATCTTAATTATTATTATTATTATTATTATTATTATTATTATTATTATTATTATTACTAAGGAGTGGTTTTGTGGTAAGTAGATTGCGTACCAACCACATGGTTCCGGGTTCAGTCCCGCTGCGTGGCACTGTGTGCAAGTGTCTTCTACTATAGCCTCGGGCTGACCAAAGACTTGTGAGTGGATTTGGTAGACGGAAACTGAAAGAATCCCGTCGTATAAATATGCATATGATCGTGCGTTTATCCCGCTGACGTCGCTTCACAATTGATGCTGGTGTGTTTACGTCCCCGCAAAAGAGGTTGATAGAATAAGTACTAGGCTTACAAAGAATAAGTCCAGGGTTCCATTTCCTCGACTGAAGGTGGTGCTGTAGCATGGCCGCAGTGAAATGACTGAAACAAATAAAAGGATTTCCTTTTATCACAGGTTTTGTTGGGACTTTTCTTCTTCTTCTTCTTCTTCTTCTTCTTCTTCTTCTTCTTCTTCATCTCCTCCTCCTCCCCCTCCTCCTCCCCCTCCTCCTCCCCCTCCTACTCCTACTCCTCCTCCTCCTCCTCCTCCTCCTTTTATTGTTGTTGTTGTTGTTGTTATTATTAATCTCGGAGGAAAAATTATATTAGAAATCAACTGATGACTAATTGAGAAATGTTCGACCTAAGTCATTGCCTTCTACACAGAAGTAAAGTACAATGTAGTGGTTATTTTTATTTGACTTCCAATTCACAATTGAAATATTGTTTATTTCGCATACTATAAAATAGTTCATGTGCTACGTAATTAAGAATAACGACAGTACTCCACTCTTACTATCCGAGTCTCTAGCAAAAATATATTTACCAGAAATTATATGATACTTCTGTATAGCTTGACCGCTCGATTGCTTGCATGATTGCCTGATTGATCGCTTTAGTGATGTTTGAATACATCAGGAATTATCATAATCAGGGTTTAAGCTTTTTAATCATGAAACATTCAGGGCAATACTTAAAAAATTTAACATATTTTTAGCAAGTCCTTTGATATTATTTATCTACACGAGCTCCAAATAGTAAAAATTTGCCAGATATATGTAAATATATGCAAAAGTAATGCCATAGTAACGTAATTCATTGCAATATTTGGAGTTAAGTTTGCTTTAAAATAAGAAAAAAATTTATATCTTCAAATACTTAACCCATATGAAGTCACAACGTACAAACTATTTTGATTCCTTGACATTTGTGCTTAATATTTCATTTTTTCCGTGTTATATAGTGAAAAAAAATATGGGGAAGCATCTCAAAATTGGCTTTAATGCTATAGCGTATATTTAGGTTATCAAATTTTACCGATATCCTTGGATCGAAATTTTATCGTGCAAACGATAGTAATTCAGAAACGTCGTTTTCAAAATACATATAATTATTAACATTAAATGCAAATTGCTCCACTAGATAATTAATATCAAATGAAGACCGCAATATATAACAATGACATATAACCGAAAGTAACACTGCCGGATCAATGCTATCATCTCCACAACTGCAAAAAAAGTGGTTTTCTACAAAGAAAATCTACACGGACAAATTGTTTTCGGTAGTAGCACCAGAAGCTTTCACAATTAGGCCAGAACATGGGTCATTAGTCAATTTCCTGTTGGCAAATAAAGATTTTCTGAAAAGAAATGGTATTGTTTAATCATGGAATAAAGAAGCCATTCACATTGGCAGTTTAGTTGTGGCAGAAAGGCCACTACTGACGGAAAATGTGCCAATAATTATTCCCAAAAAGCAAATTCTTCGGTCATTTTCCGTTGACAAATAGGATTTTGTGCTTGTGCTTCACAAATGCACTAATAACACTCCTTGTACATTGATGCATTTTTTTTTTGTCATCGAAATCATTAAAGTTGGCAACGTAGATTAGAAGCAAATCCACATATTGCCGGAAGAATACCTCAAAATTGTGCGACTTGATGTTGTTTTCGAGGTCATTTTGTAGTAAAAGTGAGTAGTTGTTTAAAAACAGATACTTCATTTGGTAGCCGAAAGATTATTGAATATTTTGATACTTCATACCTCATACGTCAAAATCGCCCAAATCCATAAGGTACACACGCACCGCAAACAGACACACATGCACACATTCACACACACACACACACACACAAATTCTGTTATATATATATATATATATATATATATATATATATATATATATACAGATGCGTAGATTTATATTCTTACTGCTTTATTCTTTTTTATAAGCGTTTCATGTAGCCAACTCTTGAAAGATAAACCGACTCTTGAAACGCGCAAGTACGCGAGTATGTCGTGTCAGATATTTAATTCCCTCTTTCGAATTATTCATGAAATAAGCTTGAAACATTTTTCGGAGAACGTTACAATCCTGTGACTTATTTTTTTGCTGACGATAACATACTAACACCTGACCTGTTGAATTATTGTTATTCACGTTATTAACTCGTTTTTCCACCCTGTGGATATACCTTCTTTTAGAAGTTTTTTCATTATTTTTCTACAGATTATTCTTATATATGCATGTTGCTGAATATGAGAGTTTCTGTATGGAATGAATCTATCATACTTGCTATATCTGCAATAATCTTGAAGCCGAGTTAAAATACATGGAAATATGGAAAACGTTAATTATTCTCAAGGTATATGAAAGATTCATCATTATATAAAGATTGATATGATATTTGTCTTCAGAATTAATAGCATATTTTGTAAAGAATTATTATAATAAATAGATTCACAATTAATTAAACGTTAATCATGCATACTCTAAGTGAATGTCAAAGCACTGATTAAATTTGGTCCCGTTTGGATAGAGATCAACCACTCGTTAACTTGAAGCTTATCAATCGCATAATGAGTATTTAAATATTTATTAGGTTTTACAAATCCTTGGAGTGGAATCCTTCTTTTCAAAACATGGTTTATCTGTAAGTAATACCTTCCATTTTGGATAGTGGAGACAGAAACATTACATATCTATCACACATAGAAACATAAAATACAATGGAACTCAAAGAATGATTGAGAAGAGAGCAACGAAGTGTCTCAAGAGCAAACATCTGTCTAAATGTGACATCTTTAAAAGTAAGTTAACTTTAAGTTCATATGAATAATTATATATATATATATATATATATATATATATATATATATATATATATATATATATATATATATACATATATATACATATATAAAGAATAAAAAGTATTGAAATGGTACACCAATGCATTATAAAAGTAAAATTGGACTATATACCTGCTGTAATTTAGTTATCCATAGTCTGATGATATTTGGGAATGCAATTCCTTCTCCAGATAGTCTTAGATGGAGTCGCTGCTATAATGGATTATAATGGATTATAGCAGCGACTCCATCTAAGAATATCTGAAGAAGGAATTGCATTCCCAAATATCATCAGACTATGGATAACTAAATTACAGCAGGTATATAGTCCAATTTTTCTTTTATAGTGCATTGTTGTACCATTCAAAACCTTTTATCCTTTACAAATAATATGCAATGCTTCAAGCGAACTACAATACTCTCCTATATATATATATATATATATATATATATATATATATATATATATATATATATATATATATATATATACAGAGATGGAGAGATGGAGAGATAGATAGAGTGATAGAGTGATAGGTAGATACCAAGTGACAAATAGATTGAATTTAATAACATACATTCGTACATCTATAGATCTGTGTCTATCTATCTCTATCTAAATCTATATGTTCAGGTATATGCACGTGCTTGTGTGTGCGTGTCTCTGTGTGTGTCTTCATGCGTGTTTGTCTGAGTGTGTTTGTCGTGTGTGTAAATATATAGATAATTAGGATTAGTGATAGATATACATATATGTGAAAGTGCTTCTATGTATATGCTTTGGATGTAAAATATTATACGTGATCCTCCTTATCAAACGACTTGGCTGCCTCTGTCAGGTATGATATAACAAGCTTACTTCATTACAGTTACGAGATAACAACTTTGCATTCATTCGATGAAGAGATACACAACCAAGACATCGTAACATAAAATCATGCAAATATAAACGTCCATAACATTACACAACTTTCTATGCAAATCAGACACTAAAGGCATAAATAACATACTTGATGCTTTCCTAAATCAGGTATAATCTACAAATGGAATAATAGCAAAATAATGTTTTCCTCTCTTTCGGTCATATCGATGTTATTCAACAAAATTAGAATATTATTGCATAGTTTGAGATGCCTTCCTTGAAATGTAATCAATAACTCCTTCAAACTTTTTATTCAGCAATATCTGTAAACAACATCAGCGATTCAGTCTTCGTATGATATCTAAATTTCAATAATATCAAGTATTTTATATGGCGTTCAATTATGAAAGAATACTTAAATCTTGTTTTGCATTATATAATCGCCTTAGCAATAAAACTATCGGCTGTTATAATATGCTCAGCAATTATATATATTATTTCATTTTACTACAAAATATTTATTATTAAAATTTATAAATGATAATTTTGGAATTATATTTTCTTAATCTTTTACTGGCATGATTCTTGTTATATTCTTTTCTAAATAATACATAATGTGTTTTCGTAAATGTCTTGAATAAATTCAGAATACACCAGTTATCATAGAGAACAGGACCTGAAATAAAACATGAATACGAAGACTTATTTTCAAATCATACTATAGCGATATAACAAATCATTTCTGCATTAACGTGCAAATCTATATAAAGTTAAGGAGATTCGTATATACGTGAAAGGAAAAGAAAAAATAGAAAACACTGGTGAGTTTTGAAAAATTGAGAATGAATTATCTCGGTTAGAATTGAAAACAGATACATATCTTTCAAAATTTACCTTGTGTAATGAGAACCTAACGTCTGTATCTATCTAAGAATCTACTAAAGACTTGGTCATCACAAAGGGTCATCTAAATACTTTGTCATCATAGCTATATCATCTACCGTCAAACCTTGATGGTATTTGATATCAATGAATATTAATGAATCTTAGCTTAATACTAGATAATTATGGCTATAGTATCAATTTGCTATTAATTATTAGTTAAAAGTTTTAGAGTTGAGACACAGCATTCAAGGGTAAATTTAAATTCCATGACCTCAGAAACTGAAAGACATTCTTCCTGGATTTTATTTGCAACGTGAACACAATATAGCCAAACAATAATACGTAGATTACATGGTGAGTTATCTGCTCCTCTGCCAACTACTCTGCCTGAGCAGAATATGACATACAACATACATTATTCATAACTATAATGATATTGTGTGTATGTGTTTGTGTGCTTGTAGATAGATATAGTTATATATAAGCATTGAGTCTTTGGGTGTGTACGTATGTTAGTGTCAGTGCATGTGTAGTGGTGCGTGTGTGTGTGTGTGTGTCTGTCTGTGTGTCTGTGTGTCTGTGAGATTGCCATTTGAAATCTATTGCCTGTATTCTATAGAAATGAAGCGCAGTAATTGTATAATCCAAACTGGAACAGGGGAATAAAGACAATATCAGTTGGTGATTAATACGATCAGTCTAAAATATCGCAATATATACAGTCTCTCTCATTACCACTTCATCAAAGACATGAATAATATGCTTCAGTGAGGAGGATCTATGAAACGGAAACATGTCAATATTAGTCTGAAGTAATATGAAAATTATTTAAAATATTAACAGCTGTTTTTGTTTTACTATTCGTCAAAATAATTATTCATAGTTGGCATTATACTAGGTACTATGCTAAATAAATTAGCATAAACAACCAGAGTTATTGCTATAATTCATGGAGTTCCAGGTATTTTCAATATCAGATAATAAAGCGCCTTAAACAGATTAGCAATGATGAGAATAATGATGTACCCTCCACTGTCTACTTTCAAAAATGGAAAGAACATAAATACGTATATATATATATATATATATATATATATATATATATATATATATATATATATATATATATATATATATATATGTGTGTGTGTGTGTGTGTGTGTATGTATGTATGTATACACACACCACACACATATATATATATGTATATACATATACATATACATATATATATACGTAACATATGGTATAAATATAATCAGGGCAAATTTTAGGAATTAAAAAGTAGAAATGTTAGGTTTATGTTTCTTCAACTACTTTCTAAGCAGAGCAATGAAAAATCACGTCTGGTTAACACGGCTGCCCACACTTCTTTATCTATGCATACATACATATGTGTGTGTGTGTGTGTGTGTGTGTGTGTGTGTGTATGTATGTGTGTGTGTGTGTGTGTGTGTGTGTGTTTGTGCAAACTCTTTAAAACTGAATCGATGTTCAGTCATTATCTATGTCATATCAATATGTCAACAGTAAAAATGTATTTGATTCAGCTAACTGATTTACCACTGAAATATAACTTGAATCATACTGATATTCATTGAAAGTACACGGACCGTTATAGAGATGTGCACAGGGAAACTTACAGGCAAAACGCATAATGGATGGATATAATACCATATAAATTTTATGTGTGTGTCAGTTTATGTATATGATTTCATGTATGCATATTGAATGAAGAATGGAATGTGTTAGAAAGCGAGTGACAGCAAAATAATTATTTCATGTATTTTTAAAAGAACAATTGATTTCATAAAATAACGATTCTTTTCTTTCTTACAACAATAGCAGGTTTGCAGGGTCGTTAGCTTCCAACCGGGTGAATAAAAGAATAAAGTAACATAAATGTCATTATTCTTTTGTCACATTCTTTAGCACATATCTCATGTCTATAGATTGTGATGAGACTTTCTACAATGATGTTGTAGAATCATATTGTATTGGATTCTTATCTGTCTTCCATGTTCGTGTTTGTGTATAGGAACAATTAATGAAGCATTTGGGGAAATTACAAGTATATATATAACTCCATGCATTGAGTGAGAATGTAAAGAATATACCCGTAAAATTACTAAGTATACAATGAAATATAAATAGCTATGTATATAAGTAGGAATACTCGCATTCATAAATGCATGCATTGATCCATATGCGCAAGAGTACGTTTATATAATATAATTCCTTTATCTATGTACATAGTTTTGCATGTATGCACACGTTTCGCTACTTTTACCATTGTAAAAGTGAATTCTGGATAAGTATGTGTATATACAAGTTTGTGAGTGTGTGTGTGTGAGAAAAAGAGAAAGCAGTGGGTGTATACATATAGGATAATACACGAAACAAATATGAAATAATAAGATATGATTTTCTGTTATATATGCAATACACGACTTCGATGCGATTGGGGCGACGTTGTATTCGTTGATCATTTGTTGATTTCTGTCTTTGATGAAGAAGTTAAGGTCTCGAAGGAAAACAAAAACGAAGACAGAATTTAATAAGATGGTGTATCATCGCGTTATAATATCAC
>NC_142930.1:143192976-143235476 GCF_046866305.1 Octopus bimaculoides
TATATATATATTTGTGTGTCTGTGTATGTGTGTATTTTGTATGTATGAATGCATGCGTGCATATACTTGCTCAGCGGCTCTTCGAAACTGGGGAAGACCATTACTGATCATTAGAAATACTGTACACGCAGATAAATTTATATTTTACACTTGTGACTCCGCTGGTGGCTAATGATGCCAGCAAATGCTAAACACATTTCTGCAGATATTGTTCAAAATGCGTCAACTATAATGTATAGGGGGAATGATTTTACGAGGTGCTTGCTTAAATTTTGTGTGAAAAATGTGTATTACTTTCGAAAATAACCACTCCTCCGTTTTTTTTTCTTTTTTTCTTTTTTCTTCTTGTATCGCACGTTCGACGTACGATATAACGGGATATTAATAATGTCCTCGCAAATCGTTCTACTCAATATACTGGTAACAACCCTCGACAATACGCAACTCTCGGCTTTACACAGCTCAAGACTCCCTTACACGCTCTGCGTATGTCCATTTATATTACGGCACAGTCCATTACGGCCAACCAATAGGGATGTTCTACTTCCACACAACACTTTCGCCGATAGCAATGAAAGTATTCTTATCCACAGTATCATATCGTATTCCACAAGCCTTCAACGAAGACTTTAGGTGTAGGTATGTATATGTGTATGTACGTATATATTTATGCGTGTGCGTGCGTGTGCGTGCGTGTGCGTGCGTGTGCGTGCGTGTGTGTGTGTGTTGTGTGCGTGTTGTGTGAGTGTGTGTATGTGTGTGTGTGTGTGTAACTTTAAAACCCAAGTATCCAGGTCTATGAAGTTAGTAAGCTTCGCGCAGTCCGTAGTAGGTATAAAGAAATATATATACAGGGGTTAGAAAAAATAATGGAAACACCTAGCATCATAGCATCATAATTTTGAAATAGCCATAAAACCGTCAAAAGTTTGTTGCATTTATGTATTTTGATTTGTTATTAGTGTTGCTTAATATGTTTTGCTAAAATTGCTGCTACTTTTCAGATGTCATCAGAAAAAGGAAATTAAAATTCATTAAAATGAGAGATATATCGGACCTTCATAGAGGTCAAATTGTTGGTGCTCGTATGGCAGGCGGTAGCGTTACGAAAACAGCCGAAATGTTTGGTGTATGTAGAAATACTCTCTCGAAAGTAATTACAGCTTTTGAGAAAGAGAGAAAAACCTCCTCGTCGAAACAAAACTGCAAATAATGCAGATACCATTCAATATACATTTGTGGTTTGTGTGTGAAGCTGTGTGTGTATTTGTGCATATATTTTTATATGTGTATATTGATATCGATGTTTTTGTTTACTAGTGCAAATCAGTAAGAACATACTCGTTATTATGACCTTAGAGGTAAATTTGTGGTATACCACTTAACTGTGAAACAATATATTTGCACATCCGTGCGCACACGCGTATGTTCTGTGTACCTGTAGTATCCTACTGGTGTGAACGCACGCATGCACGCCTGCATATTCTCATACACATAGAGAATGATGTAGGGAGATAACTAGATTAAGAAAATATAAAGGTAGATTAATAAGTTGTATCTTATAAGTATATTGAAGGTCTTCATCTGGGTGTGAAGGAATTGTTAGAGAATAGTTGTGGAGGGCCCCATCGTTTTGACCTTAAGGCGGCGAGCTGGCAGAATCGTTAGCTCACGAAATGCTTAGCGGTACTTCGTCTGCCCCTCATAATAGGTTTCTATTATCGAACTAGAAAAAGTGCCTTACCGGATTAGAAATATAGTTTAATAGCGTTTAACTGTTCCCCAATTCAACAACAACCAATATATGTATTTGCATGTTTTGAGATATACGCATTTAAGAAATTAAATGGACATATCATTTATCTCCCTTTCCCTTAGACGTTTTCTAACACATTCCCCTCGTTGTTTTGCTTGTATTTTCTGGTTTATGTCTTCTTGTATTTCCTCAGGGAGTAACCAATGCATGTGAAACTCGACATTTGTCGAATTCTTTACGGTATGCTATACACGCTCGTCCGATTACTAAGCTAATGCGATGACTAAACGATAATATATCGCGTAGGATTGTATACGTTTTTGCTGATCCTATTAAAAAGCAAGCATTATTCATACATGCATTCATATAAACATACATAGTTTCATTCACACGCATGCATAAAATATTTTGTTTCTCAGATATTTTCCCTTCCTTAAGTTAAAGAGACAAATATAGTGTGAAATAATTGTTTCTTAAAGATCATTTTGTAGTTAGTTCTAGGTAATAATCTCCCTAAACACAAAATTAAATCTTTTTTTATCTCTCGTAACCTTGGTATTACTTTTTATTTTAGAATCCTTGAAAAAATTAAGTTATTCTCGTTTTAGATAAATCGTTGTCGATCTATATTCATGTGAAAAAATTCTATTTAATAAAAAAAATATAGAGTATTTTATGTGATGGCCTATAACATTTTATAAATGAAGAATATATATACAGATTATTATTTTGTTCAGTATTAAGAAACTGACAAGGCAGAAGCATGAGACGCTGATTCATGAACACAATTTGCTACGCTACTGAAGCAGATAAGTATAATCTCAATCATAAAGCACTGTTAATTGTATCGTGATATTGCTTCAAAAAAACTTAAGGATCCTAAACAACCATAACAGACGATATAGGAAACGAAGCATCCATAGTTACTACATGAAGAAGACGAAAAACATTCTTCCTTGAGAAGGATGGCGTAAGGAATTTTTGTTTGTTGCTACTGTATTTAAGCAGTGATAAAATAGTCCATAATTTCAGAAACTCATGATATATATAAACAGAAAAATTAGTTTAACAACATTATCCACTGTAACAGAAAGCATACAATCCAGAGTTAAGTATAAGAATAAATATTGCATATGTTACGACGGAGAATGATAAAATCTAAATATGTTATATGTTTCATTATAAAATCTACATGAAAACATGGAATACATTTGCTATAAAATGAAATACAGCTTCGATTTTGCAATAATTTATAGAAATCTGCATTTGGCTACACAATTTATTCTGTACAATATATTAAGGTAACCATTTTGTAAGACATCGGGTAATTAAAAAGAATGTTTAAATGTAAATATCATATAAAGTTGAATATTTCTTAGACATTTCAAATTTCTGTATTTTGGGTAAATTTTTCACATTTCATAATCGTTCCTATATTTTTAGCAATATATTTACAATGACCAATCAACGGTATTAAACATTCTGTTACTGTGAAGATTCCAAGAAAATTCCTAGCAATTCCAATAAAAAGCAATTATTTATAACTACCCTCTAGAAAATATCACATTTATACGAATGGAATTGAATATAAAATTCGTTCTAAATTTGGCACTAGGCCAGTAATTTGAAGGGAAGGGAACAAATCGATAACATCGATCTACATCATGTGACAGGTACTTCATTTATCGACCCCGAATGGATGAAAGGTAAAGTAGACATAGATGTACATAGAATTCGGAACGTGATGGGTCGGAAGAAATACAACAAAACGGTTTTACCGGGGCTTTAACAATTTTGCCCGAGCACAGCCTCCAATTGAATGTAATATTGAAGTCAATTGTATTTGTATCAGAATCGTTAGTTGGATCAAATTGCATCTAGAATATATTATGGTGTCTTCTATTGTGAGTTCATACCCTATCGAGAACAAATTTGACATCCAGCATTGTGTGATAAAGAAAATAATGATTGTAGTCAAGTACATGGGTCGATTTAATTGATTAAACGCAACCCTGCATATGCATGCCAACGTTAGAAATGGAAATTAAAAATCAGCAATATTTATCTATAATTATATCCTTGTCCATCCTTTCTTACAGACTTTCAGCATATGCAAATAATGCAGAATCCATTCAATATACATGTGTGGTTTGTATGTGCAACTGTGTGTGCATTTGTGCATATATCTTTATATGTGTATACTGATATAAATGTTTTGTTTACTAGTGTAAATCAGTAAAAACATACTCGTTATTATGACCTTAGAGGTAGAAACAGGTGTGCTTATTCAGTTGTCTGATGAGCTTTGCCTTCCAAAATGAATACCAAAATAATTGTGTTTAAAATGAATACCAGATTAACTGTAGATTCAATTTTATTGACAAAAAAATTAAAAAAGGTAACCGAGTGTAGGACGGCCCCTGTTTATGCACTGCTGTTTCAGTCTATAAAAGAATATAATATATGAAAGCGAGGTTGAAGCAAGTGCTGTGATAAATAATTTTGTATTTTGTTGTCGATCTAAACGTTTTATTGACAATGAAGTAAGTTGTAATTCTTTAATGAGTATTTCAAGCAACAGGTAACTCGTGAAGCTACGAAATACTCATGAATCTAATGATGATGGAAGTAGCTGTCCATGGTAAATACAGCTAGATATCACTTTAGAAAAATTATAGAATATGCGTTCCCTGTTTTTAGATTTCATCGAACACTAATTTATAGGACTGTATGGAGCAGCATCCTAAAGTTTCACATTATGCATAATTAAATATATTAGCATCATACTCTCTGAATAATACACGTTTGCACTATCACATTTTTAGAAGACAACTTATATATCTATGTAACCTGGTTCACATTTTTTCAGAGTAAAGTACTTTTGGTCTGTAAAACGGAAATATATATATTTTTTATCTCACAGAACTTCAACATATGTTGTCGACATCACTTACATTACTAGTGCTGTTGTTTTGTAAAAGTGATATGAAACCGACTAAACAATTTTTCTTTCCTCACTAGACCAGTATAACTGGATACTACTGTGTCACTTCTATATTATAATACATGAGCCAAATATAATGTTCAACTTATAATAACCACTGAGGTATATGAAAAGAAATTGATGAGACAGCGTTGCGAAATAACACAATAAATCTTATCTGACGTCCATAGGACGTGTCAACAACCAATTGAATATGTACAGTTTAAAATCATTCATTATTGCAGAAGAATCATTGAACTTGGCAATATGAGATGTGTGACTAAAATTTATTACTACTTTACATGCCGAAATAATTCTTTATTTCCTTCATAAGAGAGATGTGTAACTAAATTATAGTTATATGAAAACATTGACACCAGTCAATAGTAAATCCAACATTCATAGAAAAATCAATCTGTTTCTTATATTTTTACAGTTAATGTTTGATGTTTGTGAATCATTTGTTGTATTTGGAAACACTCTCAAGTATTCTACGAAAGAGATTGTTTTTCATTCTCATAAGTTTAGGTTTCATTCCCATTCTCTCATAAAGGCATGTACACAAACACACTCACACGCATGCACACATGCATACAAAATATATGTACATATCTGTTTATGTGTATGTAAGTTTTATATAGTTGTATATGCGTGTTTTTTCATTATATGTATAGATATTTATATCCATATAAATATATATCTATATTTGTTTGCATGTAAGCGTATGTGTTTATATATACCTTCTATCTTTTTACTTATGTCAGTGATTAGACTGGGGCCATGATGGGACACCATCACGAAGAATTTTTAGTAAAATCAATCCGCCCATATATGTATGTATGTGTGCATACACACACACGTGCGAGCGCGCAAACACACATACACACACACATATGTATATACATGCATACATCATACCTACATACAAGTCTAGTAATCATGTGTAATTTAATGTACGCCTAAAGTTCTATAGAGGTTTTTAATGATACACTATTTAGTCACATGAATGTGCGTGTTGCGTGTCCATGCATGTGGCACTTGTGTATCAGAGAGACAGAAAACGGCATACATGTACTGGTGATTGAATTTTCTTTCTTGATTTTTAGAATAATGTTTTAGCTATTAAATTTTTGAACAGTGAATTACCACCGCAAATAATGAATATAGATGTAATAGCTTTAAATACTGACTCCTTCCTTTTTATCAGTTGCTATCTTGATTCTAAACTCATTCACCTAAAGGCATGTTGATGCTATTTTAAGTTTCATTTAAACACATTTCTTCAAAGTCACCTTAATATTTCGCCTTTCTAAAAATAAAACAATCCTTTACATTCTTACACACAAGACAGCCGAATCGTTTAAGTTCAGATGACAGAATGTACTAACTTCATGCTATATTTTTTCAATAAAGATGTACGAGAAGAACCACAAATACGTAAAATACGCGCTGCATCACAGATACAGATGCACTAGCATGCGTTTCCACCAGCAAAACAGCGATGCTGGCATTGAAGTGGAGCTTAACCATTTTTTTCTAAATTGAGCGATTCCAATTTTTTTACTTTGATTTTAAATATAAATATGTACATATATAGAAGTATCTGTATACTTATATATATATATATATATATATATATATATATATATATATATATATATATATATATATATATATATATATATATATATATATATATATATATATATATATATATATATATATATATATATATATATATATATATATATATATATATATATATATATATGTATATATATGTATATATATATATATATAAATATATATATATATATATATATATATAAATATATATATATATATATATATCTATATATATATATATATATATATATATATATATATATATATATATATATATATATATAGTTTTAGGGAAAATAACCAATTTTCAAGAACTCATCGATGAAAATCCACTATCACATATAGAAAAATTAATAATTAAAAGCACAATAAATGATTGGTTATTTTCCTTAAAACTATATATTTTATATATACTTTATCTATAAGGCTCAATTTAATTTTAATTTTTTATAAATTGATTTTAATTGAGTTTTTTACCTGTAATTTTGGATTTTGTCCCTAATATTATTATAGATATATATATATATATATATATATATATATATATATATATATATATATATACATATATATATATATACACATATATATCTATATCTACATCTCTCTCTCTCTCTATATATATATATATTTATAACTGTGTGTGTGTTTGCAAATGTGTATTTATATGCACATACATATATACATATACAGGTACATACACAGCTATATACATATATACACGCATGCATACATCTGTAACAGACAAAAATCCTCTAGCAGGCTGACTGAATTGCTATATAAGAATATGTGTGTGTGTGTGCGTGCCTGTGTGTGTGTGAGCGTATGTCAGCGTGTGTGTGTCAGCGTGTGTGTATCAGCGCGTTGTGAATCAGTGTGTGTGTGTATGGAGGCGTGTGGCTTAGCGGTTAGTGTGTCAGATTCATCATCGTAAGAATTAAGGTTCGATTCCTGAACTGGGTGTGCAGTGTGTTTTTTAAAAAAGGCAACAACTTTGTTCTTTATTTCAACTTGTACAAGTCCACTAGGCTTGGAAAAAATCGAGTATTCTTGTAACAGTTGTGTACACAGGCCACAGAGACCGGGAAGCCGGCCGTATGCGTTTACATTGCTCGCGTAGTAGCTTTATCCCTTATATATCTACATCTTTATCGGAGATGTACTTGCATAGCAAGTGACCTTATCTGAGATCGTGTGCTGGAACGAAAACAATTCCAGCGTGGAAGGTGTTTATAAGCCATTTAAGAAACACACAAAAACCGTTAGATTTACTTCAATATTTAAATTTAATTCGCCAAAATATTTTCGTGTCTTTGAGACCACGACCTCTCTCTCTCTCTCTCTCTGCCCCCCTCTCTCTCTCTCTCTCTCGCTATATATATATATATATATATATATATATATATATACATATTAATGTATTAAAATGCACCAATGACGCATTTGTGATTGAATTTAATATATTTACAAATACTGTCACTGTAAATACAGGACTCCTGTTTAACAGTATTGGACTGCCTTCATAACGGAACGTTTCATTAAGCCATTACTCAGAAGTTCTCTTTATATGAAACGGAAAAGAAATGTTCTGAGAAGAAAGTGATACGAACCATTATCTCAATGTTTAAGTCGTTTCTGTACATAAGGGCCATATCTCGCTTATTTCTGTCTTATTCTGACCATATTATATATAGCAGATGGCAATAGTGTGACTTGTTGTCACACCTCATGTAACAATTAACATAACACATCGCATATACAAGACCGTTTGAGTACCATGTAAATGCTTTGATAATACATACCTGTGCAAATGTTGATTTAAAATATGTGTGGTACCTTTAATCATTCAATAGCTTACACATTCAGCATTTTTATTCAATAGCTTACACATTCAGCATTTTTATTGAATAGCTTACACATTGAGCATTTTTATTTATTAAAGCAGATAATGGCGACAAACCTTATTGAAAATGCGGCGATGATAGTCCTGTGTCATCTTGTGGTCAATATTGAAATGCAATAGGGAAAACTAGTATTTGAACGTTAATAACGGTCTCTACGTTATGAAAGGCTTTTCTAGATGTAAACCAATGAAACAGTTTGTGGTTAACACTGTGGGAAACAATGTATTGTAAGAAAAAACTACTTAAATATCGAGGAACTAAACTAATATTTCTTAGATGCAGTTTGAGTATTTTGATATTGGAATCCTCTGACCTATACAACACATCTTACTCCGGTTGAGAATTTATTAAATTTCAACTGTTTACTTTACCATGATCAATCATTTTCAATAACGAAATGATTTCAATTTTTAGTTACCATACACTATATATTACATATGTCTACATTTATTTGGTCAGTGATGCTAAATATTTTCCTAATGGTGTGCATTTTCATACATCATAGTTTTTATTCTGCAACGTATCAATAATTGCTAAAATTATTATTTTAAATTTAGTTATGTAACTTGATTTATTCCAGCTAAAAGCGTTTGCATTCCAAGTAGGACATATAGTGTTTCTCAAGTGTGAGATGAGATCTGAGTTTATAATTTGATTGGAAATGAATATTCAGTGGCCAACAAACATATACACACAAAATCTATCTTACTCGCACACATGCATTCACACATTCATATACACATACATAACCTCCTTTAGATTATTTAAAAACGTTCTTATCAGAAATGTGGTTCCCATACATAACTCTATTCGTTTTATATTAGACATTGGCAAACATTTGTAACGAGAAGAACAATACATCTAAGTAGGTGCAATCAAATATCAACCCAGACATCCCATTCATTGATCTTACTATCACAGCAGTTTTATTTCACTGAAACATTGCTACTGCATAATCAAGTGGTTGTTGTATTTGTTATTCTAATATCATACGATATATTATTAATCCGTCTCAATTCATGGAAGATTAGACAAAATTGTACAGGGGATAAAATGCAGTGAGATTCGCAAAGTTCGTAATCTCTTTGATATTGGTTTGAATAAACAACATTCAATCTCTATATAATAATTCAAGAACTATTTATCCTATAACTAAAAAAAAAGTGTCTACAATATTTGATACAAAATTGGTCAATATGCTGAAGTAGCAGGAACTAAGCTCATCTTTTCAGTTGATTTCAATTTCGACTTGAAATATTTCACTGCAATTATTTCAAAAACGTTTCTTCTAAACCATCTACTTGGTTTGCTAGAAATAACTTCAAAATTTCATTGAAAATATATTTAACTTCAGAAAGTCAAGCGTATTCTTTATTGTGGCAAGGCGTACACAAAGCCTGAATGCAGATAGTTTGGCTAAAATTATAACTTATTTCAAGTTTCTATATGTGTTCATACACAGACATAGTTTTCCTTGGAGGATAGATGTACATTCCGACCACAGTAAGAAAATCTAAAAGTATTTGCTATGAGTTTAAGGAAAAAAGCATATATTTAATAAATGTGTTCGAATGTTAGAAAGCAACAATATAATGTAAAACGATATATAAGATCAATATGATATTTAAAATGAAGCTAGAAAACACATAGCACGGTAATGCTTTTAAAGAAGAGTAGAAAACACGTATTTTTACATTCTGGAATATATCATGTAATTTGTAAGAGAAATCACCTTCATGAAATCGCCTTTATTTGACCTAACCCCAATTTTTTTTTTCTAAAGAGGATTTCACAATAACAATGAAGAAAAATATATTGAATTGACTTATTAAATTTTAAGAAAATAACCTCATTATCTCTCATTGCTATGCGAAAGTATGTCCTTCATATTTGTAGAATTATAACTGTTTCAAAGACAATGCAAATTAGAATATGTAGATGGGGCGATACAGAAATGATAACACAGTAACTCTAAGCTTAAAAATAAATACAGGAGCTAGTTAACAACATGATGTATATAATATGAATGGGATCAGTAGAGACACTATTTTACATATTCAGCAAAAATAGTGTCGCGACCGGATATATTGGTATTAAATTATTTTCTGCTGTACATATATACACTTATATATATGTATGTATATATGAATATAAGTTTCAGATGCAATTATGAATTGTACATATTTTATTATATATATATATATATATATATATATATATATATATATATATATATATATATATATATATATATATATATATACTTTGTATTTAATATTAGGTTGCAAAATATGTATCAAGAAGTTCCAGAGTATAGTATTTTACGATAGACAATATTTTATGCATAGACTAATTCCACAACAACTATTTTGGATAGGTTCAAATGAGACTATGATCCACAGGTGGTCCTTTCGTGGGCATCCTGTTTTTCTCCTTTAATATTGCTTACTGCTGATATTGAAGAACATATTCAATATGACCATCCTTGTTTATTAAGGATTTTGAGTAACTATATACATAGTGCCATATACATATATATATTCATACGTAAAAACTTTATTCTACCCCCTTTGCTAGCAGTGTATATTTCAGTAAGCTTACTGTGCCACTGTTATCTATTTTTCACTTGTGCCATTATTACTGTTCACTGCAGATTATACTGGACATCGAATAGACTCTCACGAGTCAAGAGTTAAGCAATTACTAAATATTTGTTTTCGATATTATCAGTATTATTGCCATTGCTATAATTATCATCATCATCATCATCATCATCATCATAATCACCAGTAGTAGTAGTAGTAGTAGTAGTAGTAGTAGTAGTAGTAGTAGTAGTAGTAGTAGTAGCAGTAGTAGTACTATTGTGCTTATCATTATTATTCTTGTTGCTGTTACTATCATTGATATTATTCTTTTTTAATAAGACAGTGATGACAGTGATATAAGAAATTGAAAACAAAGCAAAATTCTTATTTTAAAACTCTCCAAAGAACCCTTTCTACAATAAGTGTTGTTATGGCAACGGTAATGTAATGATGATGATCAGCTAACAAGACCGTTGTAATTTCCAGAAAGTTATAAGGATTCATTCTGTCAATTTATAACGGGCCTATTGTAAACTTAATCACGCCTTCTATCATGAAATTACTAATATTTGAGTCAGTTTTGACAAGCAATTCATCATATGATAGATTTTCTTGAAATATAGTCAAGATCAGGTTTCCTAAGTATATGTTAGTTTAAGCGTACCGAAGTTAAATACTATACATTACGCTGTACACAGGGACCATAGAACAGCACATATACAGCTATGCTTACATATTCTAGCACTAACATCTCTGTATAAACTTCTTCGTTTAATTCGAAATATACATTTCTGTATCGATGATGAGTGTTATATATGCTTATATTTCTCTATATATCCTAATATACACGCGCGCAAAAATACACACACACACTCGCGTGCACGTGCACTCTCAGGTACACAATCATATATTTAGTGTTTCGCAGTGCGTTAGAATTTGCTTTTTCTCATTCGTGTATTTGAATCTATTTGAAAACAGGATTATACTAACAACGAATTTGTATATGAACACTAAATTCTTTATAAATTTGAATAAATATCGATCAACATATATTAAGAAATGGGAAAACTATCATAAAGATTTAGATAAATGAGAAACGGATATATGGAACTTATATTATGCATTCAGTATTATGTTGCTAATTAAGGATATATTGTATGATTTGCTGAACGTTGCCCAACTTCAGTGGCGGTCTACCATTGTGAAATTATATTGAATATGAAGAATAAATAAATAAAAGGAAATTTTGAAAACCGAGTTTTCTAAGAATCATGATTTTGCCCAATTATTACAACCTATGATCATTATCCAGCTGTTTCTACTCCAAGCGTTATATATGCATTACATAAGCATATACACAAGTTCATAGAATATTTAAGAGTGTGTGCAGTTAGAAGAAACGAATTATATCTAATGTTTCAATAAAGGATCTTTAACTCGAGCAGGAACATTTTCGTTTTATTATTAATATTAGTGTGTGAAAGTTGCAGAGACCGTCCTTCAGGCATTGAGACCAGTCTCAAATATGCACGTGACAATATCGCCATTTTCGCATCGAGTTACTTTTCATATAAAGATCCGTACATCCAATCTCTTTTCATATCAAACTAACAGTCCAGTCAGTCAAATTTACTAAAAATAAATAATTCAAAATAAACGCTACAAATCAATACGGATGGGAAGTTTCACAATACCTGTAATTTTGGATGGTACCTGCACTTATATGACTGACAATATCGTAAAGCTAGCTAACATTTCTGAAAATAATAAAGTCTTTCATCTTTCAACTACAAAATCAGAGCATTTTCTTTTAAATGTACTTAGTACTGTTACTAAAGTTATTTCTAAGACTGCGTTGAAATCATCTCTTCGCAGATGATATCATCGTAAGAACACATAGTTTTCTCCGGTAGATACCGAAACAGTATCAAATTAGTCGCATGCCAACATTACGTTACCGTGTTATTATTTATAATTAGCTTCCTACATTAAATATGCTTACATTGACTTAAATATTATTTGTATTGTTGATGAGCATTTCGAGTAATTAATATAAATATCCTTCTATAATGATTTTTCATAAAAGTTAATATATTAATCAGTGTTTATTTTCTTTTAAAAGAACTTTATTCGACAGTTCTAGACACAGTCGGCATCCAAAGCAACATTGGCCAGTTGATTTCTCTATTTTTCACATGTATAACAGCTTCGGATTCTCTATATATCATGACTTTACCCTCTGAAGCTTTAAATATTTCACATTGCTATGTGTTTCACACATTCAACAGCCAATCTTAAGCATACTTACAGTCTTTCCTCCAAACAAATACAATTATCTGTGACCGCTTAGGCGTATGTCACTCACCTACACATGTAGGTACTCAAACTGAACGAACCAAAAGTGCAAATCTCACCAGTGACAGTAAACTAGAAAGCTGATGAAGTCTGCAAATATCTACCTCTGAATATTTGACAAAATATTTTGAAGACAATCTTTAGCAAAATGACTAAAGAACTATCTTACACGTGACACATACAATCATAATCGAATACAATACTAGAAATGAAGAGATTTGGGTAAGAAGTAAAAAAATAGGTGTGAGCAGCCTAGTCACTTGTAATTGATACTTCATCATACGTTTTGTTTTTCGATTTTTGTTTGGTTTGGAGAATTCAATTCATTTAAAAATAATTGGATGCCAATCATCTTCACAAATTATCGAGACAAATAGAGACAACAGAGAGTTGAGAAAACTGCACGTGAATATTATTTACTGTTAAAGTGCCAACAAATCTGTAGCGTCTACCCGATTACTAAGCTGGAATATAATTATCGCACAATTATATTTACATGTTTCTTATAGTAATGGGCTAGTGGTATACGGACACATGCCGATTGGATATTTGCCATATTCTTCGTCATAAAGAATTAATCTGAATTATTATTCTCTAAAATATTCTGAGCTGTAATCTAAGTGTGTTTAGAGTTGATATCTCTAATTTTCGAAATATTTGTAACATTTAGAATATACTGTGCGTTCATTTATAATTTCAGAGAGCTTGCGCATGATTTATTTAAAAAAATATATATGAATTAAAATATAAAAAATAAAACATCAGATATTTCAAGAAATTCACTGAACACGTAAACGTTGTATGGCAACTGACCAAACCACATTTACCGACATATAGTATCTACTTCTTTGTTCTCAGCTCAAAACATACTCATTTGATTGGGAGTCATAGTGGAACATTAATGCCGTTAACGGTTTAGTCGTTCATATCATGTCAGTCCCACTAAATATTTCATTAAAAACTATTTTACGAATAAATAAATGAAAGTGGCGGGGACACGAAAAAAAGAAAAGCAATGTCTTCTCTTTTTTTTTTTTTTTCACATTAACCCTTAGCATAAGCACGAACATACAGAGAAGACGACACGATTAAAACTTAAGAAAGTTGCTGAAGGTGAAGAGAAATTGGGACTTAATAGCCGTCACATTTGTTATTTTTTTCTTTGAGATGTATAAATGAAGACTTTTACATATACAATTGAATCAGATTACACTGGCATACGAAATAAAGGATCTTTGTAGTTTATCACTGTTTACAATTTTGTTCCAATTGTTTTAAAATTTGGTATATGGATTAAGTTTTGTATACTAATTATGAAAATTGAATTTATTTTTCTATAAATCCATAATTAAAACGTTATTAGCCTTTAAAATTTGCAAAATTTGGGTATTTTAACCAATCAGAAGCAAGTATTTTAGAAATCACTGTGTCGAAGAAATCTGTTTCTATAGTAACGAAAGATGCTGTGCATGCACGCAAGGAGTGTGACCACCACTTCTATAATTTTTTGTTTTCAAAACAGACGAGATTCACATTCAACAATTGAAAGATAATTTATTTTATAAAATACTACTAGAGTGTATTACAAACTTTCGTTCTTGAATTTTAAATTAATAAATTTCGTTTTAAACAATATTTTGACTGTTATATTTTGAGGTGTTGAGTGTTATTTGTAGCGACTCCTGTTGATTTGTTCGTAGTACCTAAATATTTTATTTGCTCGCAAATCTTTTCATTTGGTTCACTGTATACTGTAGCTAGTCTAATGTTTTGACGTGCCGACGCCCCGCTCCCTCTCATGATTGAAGTGGCAGCGAACGTACTGTTTTCTGATTGGCAGCAAATTGTGAAAATTATCAAACTTTGAACACCTGTAACATTTTTGAAAATTTTTTTGTAGAATAAGTAAATAACAAATTTGACACATTAAGAAAATTTTAAAAAGATAATTTTAAACAGTGAAGGAAACCACAAGGATCCGAAATAGATACTACGGTACAGCACGGAAACCTTTAAAGTGCAGACACGAAAACTATGTTAGAATTGCGCATAACACTTTCTGGTATATTTACAATTAATCAATTCATATCTTTTACTTACATTCGCAATCTTATATATGTTGAAATGATAACCTGTCAAGACCTAGATTTGGAATATTAAAAGGAATATAAAAAAAATTATTTTGATGTGAGTGAAAGCTTCAGAATATCTTTAAATATGATTCATACGTCAAATATATATTTTTTCCCTATATGCTATTCAAACGTCTTGTCCTATATTCAGCCACTGTCAATAATGTTTTACGGCAGTTCAAGCGCGAAATTAGCTCATTTTGTTTTAAATCTACTTAGCCTAGAATTGTGGGAACAATTTAAAATTAATTCTCAGGGGCATCTTATTTGCATTTCAATAAACGTGACTCAAGGCAAATTTTAATTCGAAAATTACTTTCATCTGAAACAAATCAAGCTAGAATTGGTGCAATATGTAGCACTGGTTATTATGCTATTTTTTTTCTTCTCTGATTTATTTTCTCTTTAGCGAGTAGTCAATCACAGGTCATTTTTCATGATCTATAGTAGAAGAGGTATTATATCTACATGATTTAGCAAACGTCTAAATAGGCTATCGTACGAAAACGAATGAAATAAAATATTCCACATCTGGCTTCTTTGTATATAGATGCATCTTATGTACATCAGAGTTAATATTTAAATGTATGATATTTTAAGAGATACTACGAGATGGAATATAATGTATCATTTTAGTAAATAGTGAAATGATTGCTACGAAAATGAATATGAAATATAGAGTGACCTTTATGACTTATCTGCTTGATTTGAAAATGCCTACTGAAATGCTTCTAAAGCATCTAAATTTGGAACATAGAGATATGTGGTTTTGTACACATATTTTGTATGTGATGTTGTTCATAATAATATTGACAATAGAATCAAAAATAGCAAGTTGGATATTGAACCTATAAATGCTTTATATATGAGTGACCGTAACTGGCGTACAACAGTTCACATTTAATCAATTATCAAAGAAATGCGATAAACAATTTTTTAGCAAAACCCAATACACACATATGTATACATATATATATTCATATATGTGCATACATGTGCGTATATATATATATATATATATATATATATATATATATATATGTATATATATGTGCATATATGTATATGTAAATATATATATATTCCATATATCAATATATATATGCATATATATATATATATATATATATATATATATATATATATATATATATATATATATATATATATATATATATATATATATATATATATATATATACTTATATACATATATACAGTCAAATATATGTAGTTTTCAGGACATTCATAAGGAAAAAGGTATAGATATAACCTTGCAGCTGTTTCTGGGATATTATGGATATCCCTTCATCAGAGATGGTTAAATAGAAATAAATATTTGAGTTCGAAATAACGGATTATTATGGAATGGGAGGATATAAGGAATATAGGGGGAAATAAGAAAATAAAATTAGAAATAAAATATTAAATATATAAATATATTTTAGTTGCAGATCCATTATTCGAGGAATGTGGTGTATAGAAGTGGTGAAAAAGTTTCTTATACATGGTGTGTAAGTTCCAATAGTAGTTGATGTTTAGTAATTTCAAAGAATAGAGCCGTGGATTCTGTGTGTCTCCTTTTCCATAATAGTTCCTGATTTTAAGCTCAAATATTTACCTCTATTTAACCATCTCATATCGTCTCTGATGAAAGGGTATCCATAGTATCCCAGAAACAGCTGTAAGACTATATCTATATCATTTTTCCCGATGAATGTCCTGAAAACTACTCACAGCCTTTGCTTTGTTATCTCATTTTGTCTAATATATAAATGCATGCTAATACAAGACCCACATTAAACTCCTCACTCGTATCACTATGGAGCCAGGAGTATAACTACGGTCTGTCCATAGCAATTACTAGCGTTACCTGCCATTCTTTGGGTATGCTAGATACCAATACCTCTCATATATATATGCATATATTCGACTCTCTCTCTCCTTCTCTCCTTCACTCTCTCTCCATTCACGATCAAGGAACTGTATAACTGACCATTAAGAACATTGTGGTCTCATAAAATCCTCTACTGTCTTCATGTAACTAATAAACCTAACTGTTCAGAAGAGTACACGTGTGCTGATATTAAAGGACAAGATCTCCTAATTCACTGTACTGGTGGTACATTTTCGAGCAGTTTGATTAAATTCTGCCAGGAAATGCGTGTCCTCTTGCAAACTGCCTTTGTTTCTTGTTTCCTCCATTGGTGGTACTGACAATCATTACTGTACCAACTGACGTCTCATATGTCACATGGCTTCAACGAGGACTTTACGCAGCCCTAAAAGCAGAAACCTGACTTTGATTTCCTTGAAAGGAAGGTTTGATCGACACATTGACAATGACAGAGAGAGTTGTCATGGTGAAACCTGCTCAGAAGCCTTTGCCAGGTTGCTGAAAGTGTATGGAGAAGAATGTATTAGCCGTACACAAGCGCATGAGTGGTGCAGACGTCTCTAAGATGGTCAAAAAGATGTCGATATTGACGAAATTCTTGCGAGACCTGAAACCAGCAGGACTGAGAAAGACACCGCAGGTGTGCGTATAAATGTGCGGGAAAATAGTGAAATCACAATCTGTTTGTTACCAGAATGGTATGCAGATTAGTTACGGTTCAGTTCAGTTCATTATTACGGAAGATTTAGGTATGAAACGCATATCTGCCAAGTTAGTGCCAAAACTGCTTTCAGCTGACCAAAAGGAGACTAGGGTTTCAGTTGCACAAGATCTCCATGACTGGGTCGAGAACGATGAAAACCTTTTTTGTTTCTTGAAACCTTGGCGTAGGCCTCCGAGCAGGTATCACCAGGCTCTTGACAAAACTTGATGCAGATTCTCCGTTCAACTTTCTCTGCCATGGTCAGTGCGACGATCACACGCTACACAACTTCGTTCCAAGCACTCCTGTATTTGGCGGAAGTGAACTATAACGTTCAAAACTTTGTGCGCACGCACACCAAAGTTGAATGTCAATCTTTACAAAGTGACATTTCTCTACGTGCTTTACCTTCGTTACTATGGTTACAGTCCGGATATTTATTAATCAGACCACGTACATACATACACATATATAATATATATATGTATATGCATATGAATATATATATATATATATATATATATATATATATATATATATATATATATATATATATATATATATATATATATATATATATATATATATATATATACATATGCATATATATGTGTGTGTGTGTCTATCTGTGTTTGCGTATGTATATCTATCTATGCACACGCACATACACATATATATATGTGTGTATATATGTGTGTGAGTGTACATGTTTGTGTCCGTGTGTATATACATATGCATATGTGTGTGTATACTTGAGTCAATGAGACCTAATCTATCAAGAAAAACAAGAACAGATTATTACATTTCATATGAAATGTCGGGATACTGAAAGCGAAGAGCAAGCAAAAGTATTACATTTTCAGATAATAATAACTCATCTAATATTTGTAGGATCAATCTGATTTAGGTTGAAAGGATTTGAAACAAATCTGCAAGATATGAAAATCGAAAATGTTTCCAAACGCACAGAGACGAAAAAGAAAAATACATATAAATTGCGTAGTTGAACTTATATATATATATATATATATATATATATATATATATATATGTTTAAGTTCCGTGTACTGTTTTGTAATATGTGCCAGTTTTGCAAATATATTTGTGTGTGGATATAATTGTGTATGGGCGAATGTATGGATATACGTGAGCCTTATTGAAAATTTGCCTTTGTACATATAGCAACGTCTAGCTTTGGGGATGACTGCATAAGTATAACAGATTAGCAAATATAGTAGTTTCTGTTTGAATTCATGTATGCGTATACATCAGGATATTTTAGTATTTATGCATGAGCACACGCCGAAGGAAAAGCACACATACATACATATATACATATATATATATATATATATATATATACATATGTATACACACACATTTACATCTATGTATTTGTGTGTTTGTATGAGTGCCTGTATGTTTGTGCATATGTGTGTTCACGCGCGCTCGTGTATGTGTGTCTCGGTGATTGAATTTATGCATATAAATCGCATAAAAGTAAAACAAATCCCAAAATGCTGTTATTGTCGTTGAGACTTAGTAATATATAAATTTTACAAATGACATCCATAAATATGATCGTGAAAACTCATTGCACACTCATGGTTTTCCAATCAGCAGATCATCCCGTAAATATTTGTACACACGCATATTATGTCGCAGGTCCGTTGGAACTCACATATAAGTACGGTTATGTTTATGTATGAAATGGTGTATACATACATACGTACGTACATACATACGTACATGCATACGTACATATATACGTACATACATACGTACATACATACGTACGTACATACGTACGTATGTACATACATACAAACATACATACATACATACGTACGTACGTACATACATACATACGTGCATCCATACATTCATGCATACATACATACATACATACAGACAAACATACAGACAAACATACATACATACATACATACACACATACATATACGAGGATGGTGGTAGTTTGAGAAAGACGGTTCTGCAATGTCTTCTTGAAAACTTTGCCCATATAAGTTGTTTATAGTGATTAAATATATGTGCTGTTCGACAGTGTTTTTCCGCAGACCTGCACCGTGTACCACGCCTCAGGTGTCTATTTTATCGCAGAAACGATTTCCTCAAGAGCAACACCTTAATAACTAGGCCACACACCCTCCCTACATTCGGAGCACTCCGTCGGTTACGATCAACGGAACGGCTTGCTCGTGGAATTAACGTGCAAGTGGCTGAGTATTCCACAAACACGTGTACCCATAACGTAGTTCTCAGGGAGATTCAGCGTGATACAGAATGTGACAAGGCTGGCCCTTTGAAGTACAGATTTTACTCATTTTTGCCAGCTGAGTTTACTAGAGAAACGTGAAATAATGTGTCTTGCTCAAAGACACAACGCGTTACCGGGAATAGAACTCACGGCCTTACGATCATGAATCGAATGCCCTAACCTCTGAGCCACGCGCCTTCATACCCTCCCTACATATAAACGTGTGCAAGTATATGTTTATATGTGTGTGCTTGCATGTATATATGTATATTAGTTATATAGTTTGAGATGTAAACGTACAGGTAATATTTTGATCAATATAGAAATAACAAGAAATAGCGCCAATATAAAATGCAACACTGTTTACAATGGAGACCGCACAGTTTATAACTAGTTTGGCATGTTTTACACGCATATTATATTTCGCATGAAATTTCCAATGGATATAAAAGTAGATTTAAAGCCTTGAGCGTTTTCATAATTATTTATGTATGCTTGAAAATTATTCTCGTTGCATGTGTGTGTGGTGGGGTATGTAATTATATACGTGTGTGTATGTGTGTGTGTAAATATGCATATGGATAGATAGATAATAGTGAAGTAGATTTATGTATATATATATATATATATATATATATATATATATATATATATATATATATATATATATATGTATGTATGTATATATATACATATACTCACACACACACACACCCACACACAGGCATATATATGTATGCTTACGTATACCAATATATAATATACACATACACACATATGTATATGCATGTGTAAATACATGTGCATATGTATACAGAGATGTGGAGGCAGAGGGAGGTGTAGAGTATATATGCGTGGTAATATTCTTTTGTTGCGTTTTCATTTATTTATTTTTTTTGCGGAGACTGGAGTGTGCTTTAGTGAGAGGTAAATGAACGGCTATCGCTCCAAGTACTTATTTGGAAGCTGTCTATGAGACTGATCAGGAAAGTCGTACGCTCTCTTGGTATTAACATTACATGCGTACATACATACACAAGAAACACATATACACTCACACACTCACACACACACGTACATATATGTAGGTATATGTGTATGCTTACTGAGAGAATGAAAGAGAGGGTTAAAGAGAGAGACACAGAGAGACAAAGATATATGTACATATATATATATATATATATATATATATGTACGTGTGAATTACAAAAGGAAAATAGAATATTACTTATAAAACAGTGGTTTGCTTGTTCAAATATGGCTAGCATGTATGGTTGTGTAAGTGTAGTTTTCTTTTTTACTGCGATTCATATAATTTTCTAATATTCTGCCTATGAGCAGTCTAGAGTGTGCAACGCCATGTGGTAGTGCTACTTATTTAAGATGCCTGCAGCTATATACATGAGCTTTAAAGTTTTAATGTATACGTTGGATGTAGAAAATTTGAATACAACAAACAGCTATAACAACGAGCAAAACAAATCACTGTTGTAAACTTCGTTAGATCCTATGTTGTTAGCTTTGTTTAGTTTTCAAATTAAGAATTTCCAGACAGTAGAATATCAGAAATTAAATTTTTTTTCCAAAAACAAAGAAAAAATATCTTGTTAGAAATACTATCAGTCATAAATTTAATTCCTTCATTCGAGTTTGGAATTTATCATATGATTTCTTAGTGCCATATGTGAAACTCAGAGAAGACATTATGAGATCTATTATTTCTTCTTCAACATCACAGTATTATTAAAATGGTAGCATTTTGCATATTTCTTACCAAAAGTTAAGAATGTTATAACAGCATTTCGTATATTTTTCATGTTCATCTATGTCTACAGTTTCATATTAAATATAAATACAATACAGAATCAATGCAGGATGTGTAACACTTTAAAATGTGAGAGGTGACGTACATAGCGAGTTTGATTTGTAATTATATCTATTTCACTTCAAATTCCCTCGTTGACTTCCCGTATCACAGTCAGAGAATTATATTTCAGCTACCTATTAAACGCGAGATACCGTATGTTATCAGACAATGAGATGAAATACAAATGCATTGAATACAGTTGCTTTTCATCTTGTGTGTTTCATTTCCTATATATTTGGACTGTACTTCAACTCCTTCTAACTTCTCGCTTACACTTTTCAGAAATGGAGTCTATATTCATTATTGAAATTTTCATCTGGATCTCATGGGGATTAAATCTATTCAATATAATGTCACTTGCACAAAATGTACTTGCAGTGGAAACTTACATTTAAACTTATACATTTACTCTGTGATCAACAGTATCATATTAACTTCGAGAATAGAAGGTTGTGATTCAACTCCGCTCGGAATCATAAGGTACATTTTATTATCTAACTTAATGTAAGAAATCAAAATTAGTTAGTATAAGAGATCAATATTACAAAACTCTGGCGGACAACATGAATAGGAATGATTCGAATTGCTAGATTTGTATACATCTCGCTTGTCACTCAGTTCAAAATCCCATCGTGCTGAACCTTCCCTCTCATTAACCGAGGTTAATAATATTATTTCTCGTAATAGGCGTGTGAAATGATTCAACTAATTGTCTAATCTGTCTTACATAATTTAATATTTGTAATATAAATGATTTCACTGACTGCAAAAGGAAAACATATGGGGCTTGTATTATATCACACTCTCTGTCCTTATGCATGCACTGAGACATGCATACATACATGCATACACAAAGAAAAGCACACATACACACACACTTGCACGCGTGCCCACACGTTCACATACACAATCACTCGCGCTCACACACGCACACGACACTGAAACACGCATATTTGTAGTGTAATATATGAATTTATAAAATAGTCTGGCTATTGCAGAAAGTTGCCCTAGCCGTCTTGAGTAGTAGATCGCATAGTAATACAATGAGTATAATGCAGATCTTCATGCAGAAGAAATTCCGGAGATCCGGTCAATGAGATTATTTTATGAGGAGGTATAAAGGTGGATACATTTATTTAATCACTTGTTATCCTTTGGAATACGTCCGTTTCGAAGATTTCGTCGTGTAATAATAACACAGGGCAACAAGTTTGAACAAAATACTGCTCTTTGCTTTTTCACTTGATTTAGATTAAAACAGGTATGTTGGTTTCAAAACTACGGACAGTTTTCTTTTATCAAGTCAATTTTGTTTTCTACAGTTTACCCTCTCATGAAGCACAATCGTACTGTTTGTCCGTAAGTGAGCTTTGTTATTCTTATATTGAAATCACTGGGGAATAATTGCGAAAAGTGTTTTAGCTGCATAGCTTTTTTACATTTCGTCCTACCTAATTTGATGTTGGTAGGTTTAGAAAAGGCCTCAGAAATTTTCTGTGAAATCAAATTTTCTGTTTAGCAAGAATTCATATTTTCCAACAAATCTCAATTGATCGTTAAATAGTGAAATCAGGAACTAACAGAAACTAACTAGTACACTCTATTGTGTAACGACAATTGTTTCGCAATTAGCACTTATCTATGTGCTATTAATATATTTATTATTGTGATTATGTGTATTAATACTTGCATAGGTGATTATTTGTTGAAACTAGCATATGTAAGAACCCATGTATGTGTTGTATAGCAATATAATATATATTGAAATTATTCTGGTACATAGACGTGCTTGTAGTTGTGTAGAAGGAAGCTGTATGCGAGTGTGCACACGTGTATAGGAGTGTACATAGGTGTATATATATATGTGTGTGTGTGTGTGTGTGTGTGTGTGTGTGTGTGTATGTGTGTGTATGTGTGTGTGTGTGTGTGTGTGTGTGTGTTTGTACTTTTACACTCATGCAACATTCCAGTGCTCCAAAACTGGTTAAAAAGGTCTGCACAAGATCTCTTAAGTTGATGACTACTTGTTTCCCAAGAAATCAGGCACAACAACAAAAACATTCTATGCTTCTTTTTCAATGCCAGACATGGTCACCAAAATTGCTCCTCCGACCCGCCTTAATTTTCTGAAAAGACAAAGCTGAAAACTTTCTCCTCATTTATTTGAAATAGACACGATCTCAATGATTCAGCTCATGTTTTACACTTATGGGGGTGTTCAAGCTTTATAAGTTAAAAATTCTTTACAATATCTGTGACTTCGCTTCGCTGTCAAGGGGGTTGTATTTGCATTTTTATCTCTAGCCACATGTTGATATCTCTGAAGCATAAAACATATTTCAGCAAGTTGTCACTTGGGGAAAACATTTTCAGAATTGTAAAAGTTTATAAAGTAAGCAAATACAGATTTGTGGTGGCAAATTACCATAATGAGCTTGCGTATCATGTAGTTCTTTCTACATTTTTTTTTCTACTATGATTGACAAAAAGGGACTTCGATCCTTTCAGGCCAACCTAAAATGAGAAACAACGGAAATGTCGAGACTCGCAAATTCTAAAGAGACGTTCGTTTTAGGAAAGAATGTCTGAATGTCTGATATTTTGTGTTATTTTTAAACATGGCAATAAAATAATGGATATCACTTACAAGCAAACGATTTTCCTGTCTTCTCTGGAACTGGAAATCATTTCAATAAATCTGAGATTTTCTTGGTATAGAAATCTTTATTAACCGTACGTGTTCAAATACTTGCCAGTGTTCAGTCTGAACCATTTCTCTAAGCTAATGTCTGTTTCGCTTGTCTAAATTAAATAGTTGTTAAAAGTGTTGTGCTATTGCTGCAGATACGATAGGCGTCACTTGTGTACATGCTGTGTATTGAGAAAAAGAAACAAAAACAAGATTACCTCAATATTTCTTTGTTTCTAAGCATTCAGACTCTCTTTTCCTTAATGGGGTGAAAATTTTGAAATATTCATGTTTGTTGAGTGAAGAGTTTTCTACTAATTAATCGAAAGGCGTAACTCATTTGAATTCCGTGTTGCATGTAAGAACTCTTTATAAACAATAAGTTCAATGTTTTCATATTCATAGCAAGAAGCATCGAAACCTAACTAGAAAATTCATAATGAGTGAGAAAAAAACAAAATAACAACGAATATTAGTGATATTCATTGGTAAATATTTGAGACACGATATATTAAATACATTTACAAACTCCCTTGTTATAAATATTAGTTTCTAACCTGAAAGAAGTGCTGTAAAATGTCAGGTCAATATAATTTAGCACTTTATTTATAACGCAAGGAATAATATTTATAACGATTTAAGATCTGTATAACTTTCGCTATACAAATCCATAAAAGACCCAGCTTCTTTAACGTTGTTTAACTTTCAGCTCTGCTTTTATGAAGATAAAGTATACTGATATATATTCTGTGATTTGTATTCTTTCAAGAATAGTATAGTGAGAATAATTTTATGTAATGTATTTTCCTGTTTTGTTGGGTCTTTGTTTAGTATTGTTGGCACTCCGTCGCTTACGACGTCGAGGGTTCCAGATGATCCGATCAACGGAACAGCCTGCTCGTGAAATTAACGTGCAAGTGGCTGAGCACTCCACAGACACGTGTACCCTTAACGTAGTTCTCGGGGGGTATTCAGCGTGACAAAGTGTGACAAGACTGACCCTTTGAATTACAGGCACAACAGAAACAGGAAGTAAGAGTGAAAAAAAGTTGTGGTGAAAGAGTACAGCAGGATTCGCCACCATCCCCTACCGAAGCCTTGTGGAGCTTTGGGTGTTTTCGCTCAATAAACACTCACAACGCCCGGTCTGGGAATCGAAACCGTGATCGTATGACCGCGAGTCCGCTGCCCTAACCACTGGGCCATTGCGCCTCCACTTTTCTAGTATAGCAAGGGCTAATTTGCGAGGAAATTTGTTGAAAACCATACCTACGTATAATTATTATTCTATTAGTTTGAAACTATCTACCTAATGTACATGTCATATATAGTTTCTCTATAACCAAATCTCTCAGTTTGGCATATGAATTTCGATAATAATCTAGACTCTATTCACACAGAGCGAAGCAGTTATACGAGAATATTATCAGTCTGAAATGTACTTCTACAGCTGCAGCTATGGCTTTCATTGCTGCAGGAAACACCGTCAACAGTTTCAAGTTCTTGCCTTTGGAATTTCGAAGCAGCTCAAGCAAAAGATTTTCCTCCAGGCTTAGTACATTCAGTTATACATTCGCCTTTAGTGATAAGATTCTCAAAATCCTTCTCCCTGCCACACTATTTCTTTAACTTTCTCCTTAAATTTGCGACAGGCTCAGCTTATATATATATATATATATATATATATATATATATATATATATATATACATTTATATATAAATATATACAAATATATGCATATATAAATATCTGTGTGTGCGTGTATATGTATATACACAGAGGAAGAAAGTCAGAGAGAGACAGTGCTGGAGGGGAAGACAGAGAGAGACAGTGAGCAGCATATAGGTTCTGAGTGAATATTGCGGTGTGATACATAACTTGATATTTGATCAATTTATGCTCATAATTCTTTAGACACGTGTTTATATATTCACACAAAACATTATTTCAATTTTCAGCTGGATAATGTCGGTTTATAAAATTATTGTCATTTTCATCATATTTGAATTGGATTATATTGTTGTATCTGCCAATAGTCAGCGTGAGTATAAAAAAAAATACAGTTACCACCGCAATACATTTACTAAATTATTTCTTTGTCCATATTCTTGTGAGATATCCTCGTTTCCAATAAACTATTATACAAATATGAAATGGTGCATGTCGTGTCCAATTATATGTAAATATATGTATATGACGCCCACACGCACATAGACACAGATGCACACACATATACGTGTATGTGCGTATGTGTGTGTGGATTTGCGAGTGTATGTGTTTCATCCGAGTTTCTCTCTCTGTCTGTGCATGTTTAGTTTAGAAACATAAGTGAATACTTTCATATCCAACATGACGTTACTCAATTTATTTCCGAAGATTTAAAAAGATAGATTTTAAATCACAATTTTGCTTAAGCCAAAAGTATTTATATATCATAAATGCGTTTTGGTATGCATAGCATACCAAATATATGATTCAGCGAAATATATGATTCAGCGAAAGGTTCTAAAAAAAAACAAAAAATCAAAATTGTTTCTAGTAAATTCGAATTCAAATTCGGCTTTGCTTATGATCATATATTTATTAAATGATCGAACGTGAAATAACTTTATACAACATTGTACCAAATATTTCATAGATGTATCTATAATTAAAATATAAACCTGAATGATTCTTATGTTATATCGTATATTCAAAATTTAAAAAAAAAAGATTTCGTCGAATACTTCTAATATAGATGATACTTAATATGGATAATTATAATCACAATCTCTCTCTCTCTCTCTCTTTGTATATATAAATATATATATACGACGGGCTTCCTTCAGTTTTTGTCTACCAAATCCGCTCACAAGTCTTTAGTCAGCCCGAGGATATAGCAGAAGACACTTGCCTAAGGTATCGTATCACACTGCTTGACTGAACCCGGAAGCTTCTTGCGACAAGCCACACCTGACCCTGTATATATTCATACACGCATACACACATACACATGCATATATATATATATATATATATATATATATATATATATATATATATATATATATATATATATATATATATTCAAAGAGTGACAGAAGGAGAGGAAAATGTGCTACAGAATCAGATTTACAACAAAATAGGCATTTGTTTGTAATACTTAATGCATGTGCCTCCTGAAAAGCCAAATTGACTGAGGAATTTTACCGGAAATAGTACCTTTTTATAACTGCACTGTTTCAAATAGGATTAATATATCTTTATCTAGTGGTAGCCAGAATGCTTGGTCTTCATTTGTATCTTCTGAGGCTGTGATAGTAGCCGGTACCTTATGCTGAAAAATTCATCCGTATTGATATACGATTTTGTCTTAGTATGCAAACAATGATTCCTTGCTAATGACAGATTCTGAAATGGAATAAATGCTTTTCTAAATCCGTGACATCAATGTTGGGTGATTTTCGTCTGCTAGCTTTATGTTTAAGTTATTTAACACAGCCGTCCCGTAAAACATACTATATCCGGACGAATACCGCAGTTAAGTTATAATTTGGTCTTGTATTTGCAATGAGAATAATACGCGGATTGCTATTTCCCATTAATATTGCTTCTGTTGCACCACACGTGTTTCGATTAAGTAACTGCGGTGAGTTTTCATCTTTCCTTTGCAATATGAGTGATGACCGATTTTGTTATTCTGTGTGTGCGCGTGTGTGTGTGTGTTTGCTTGTGTGTGTGTGTGTGTGTGTGTGTGTGTGTGTGTGTGTGTGTGTGTGTGTGTGTGTGTGTGTGTGTGAGTGTGTGTGTGTGTGTATAAGAAACAAATACAATTAAATGAAATATCATACGAATTATTATTTGTATTCATTGAAATTATTTTCATTCCTAGTGGGAATTTTACTGTAACGAAATGACAAATGAGACAAACCTATTCTGAGAAGGGTAGAATCAGGTATTTTCCAAATCTGACCTACCACAATGGAAAAAGCATTAGGCATGATTATCTTCTGGACAGTGGTAGAAACGTTTACCTCACTCTGTCGTGACACATCCTCCAAACGCAGAGAGGATTTTAATACATCCAGAATTTATATTCTACGTATATGTTTGCCCGTATATATCTATGTTGTTGATATACATGCCACTAGTCACTGAGATCTTGAATGTCTTATTATAGTTAAATAATGAAAACTGTGCATGCCAAAATAGTGATCAACTGTTTTAGTATATGTCTACGTGCTTCGGCTACTGCAGATACAGTTCAAGAGTTGTCATGCTGATGAGTACTAGTGAAGCAAAATCTCATCACACCACTGTCCACTTATGTCTAGAAAATAATTTTTCGTTTTCCTTAAAGATATGTCCACTTCCGAGTATTCTTGTATAGTGAGAGTATCTCGTCTGCTGCCCTACATATCTGGAAACAATGCGTATAATGGTGAACAGAAGATTTCTGTAGATTTCTTTCTTTCAGTTGTCTTGAATATTGCTTGAAATTATCTTAATTTCCATCAGCATAATTTTCCCTTCTTAAATATTTGTAAATGTTGTTCTATTCTGCAGTTTCATAAAGCGTTATATGGTTTTCATATTTATTATAAGTATAGCCGTTATCTGCTTCAAGTTCAAAAATAGATTGGTCTCTCTAATGATGGTCAAATTCCTATTTCACTCCATTCAAACGTAGCAATTCGAAAATTGTGCTATTCGTTCATCATCTATCTGATCTAATGTGAACCTGAACATCCTCTCAGATGATCGATTACGATGATGTATGCACTCTCTATGTAATTTTACATGCTCCACTTAAAAGTGTGCTGTTCATTAGATCGGTGACACAGTCTTCGTTTATAACAGTTGATTTTTTTTGTCAATGGTTGTGGTTCGCCAATCAAGCAAAAGAAAGGAGCGATGTCTAGATTAAAATAATCATTTCGACTTTACGTAAACAACAGTTTAAATATGACAGTAGTTGTCTTTGTTTGGCGTTCTCTGTCACAGGCAGAGGCAAATGACATACTACTGCAAACGTAACACCGAAGAACCAGTGGAAAACATTTAGTAGATTTGCAGGTCATATACTGAAAGCGCCAGGTCAATCTCTTAATCAGTCAAACCATTCATTAGAAATCATGATCTCTGAAGAATTACTGTACGCTGAAGTTATATCATGGGTTTTATATGTAAGTATGTAAATACATTTATTTTGTACATATCTTGTTCGTTGAGACTGGTATGGTTTTGTTTGGAAAAGTATAGAGATTTTCAATCGATGCGAAGGCCATTGTGTTGCAGTGGTCAACTCCTGATCTTAAGCTTTATATTTAAAATTGATTAATTTCATCTCTAGCGTCCATTTACTGTGCTAGTAGTCGGTAAAATTCATAGTTTATGGTGTTTAGTTATGGCAGACTACAGGTATCACCAAAAAATTCATAAGGAGAAAATGATTCCTAAATATCACTTTTGTGTTTTCAGTCAATACATTTTCAGAAGTGATTTTCCATACAAGTTTCCAACAGAATGTTAACCCTGTTATCTTCCATCACACTATATAGACTACGTTTGCGCCGACGCCACATGGTGGATTTTTGTGGGAATATTTTTATGACAACTACTATAATGAAAATCGAGACCTACATAGAGTGTTCATAAACCTCATAAACTTCTTCGTCTTTAATTTGGGATTGCTTTTCTTTACCATCCAGTAATTCTAACGTTTCAAACACACTGTGGATTACACTTTCCTTTTATTAGTGATTGATGACGGCTGTACTCACAGATGTTCTCTGGTTTACTTAATGTTAAACATAATATATACATAGGCTTGTAAACAATACTTAAATATTCTTTTTCAAGAATACAGTAATTCATCAGTATATCTTCAGTAGACGTATATATGTAAAATACGTGTGTGTGTGTGTGTGTGCACGTGTTTCTGCGCATATATATATATATATATATATATATATATATATATATATATATATATATATATATATATATATATATATATATATTTATGTATGTGTGTACGTATGTATGTATGTATATATTTATGTATGTATGTATTTATGTACTTATGTGATATGTATCTTTTCTCATGCATATATTTGCATATCTACACATGCTCGTGTGTATTTAAATGATAAACTACTGGAAAGTTTTTAAGATTTGTGTAGTTCTAGTGATGGATTGGATCTGTAGTCTTCGAATTCGCTTTATCCTTCCCGGTTTGAGAAGCCTTATTTATCAAGATTGATATTTAGGCAGTGTGTTACATATCCCAGGGCCCCAATAATTATAAACCTGAACTTGTAATCTGGATAAAGTAACTTCAGTCTTCTTAATAGTTCAGCATAAGTGTTCTATTTTTCACTGATCTTCATGTTAACATCCGCTGGGCAGCTAATTTCCACAACTGTGCAGAGTTTCTTTTCTCTATCCCAAATCATTATATCAGGTCATTATGTATGTATGTATGTATGTATGTATGTATGTATGTATGTAGGTAGGTAGGTAGGTAGGCAGGTAGGTAGGTAGGTAGGTAGGTAGGTAGGTAGGTAGGTAGGTTGGAAGGTAGGTAGGTAGGTAGGCAGGCAGACAGGAGTGTATTTTCCAATGTAACAGGTTGTTCGAATAGCGTGAATAGCATATTTTGTGCGCCGTCAATGTTATGCATAATTACATGTGCCTCAACTTCAATTGAACACATCGACACAATTTATACTGCTTATCTAAAGTGATTGGAAATCATTGTAGTCAGTATGTTTGCATTGCACTACAACCCAAATTAAAAAAAAAAAACATATGTTTACGGAATATACACAATTTTATAAGGTGTGTTTTTTTTCACAATTACATTTAAAAGAGAAGGGCTAATTCTCCACATATATTTTGCATCAATTTTTTAATAAATATCCAAAAATAACGTATCAATTCCTTTTCCTAGCATTGCTATTCGAAATATGGAGAATATTAAAATTATGGTCGCGAAAAGAAACGCCTTTTTTTTTTTATCAGGCTATATTCACGTAATCAATATTTGAATATATCATTGAAATTTTATCTCAAGTACTTCATTACCTTATAAATGGGGACAAAGAATGTTTTATCTTTATCTTAGTATTATATAACGTCTTTATCTAAGTATTATATAACGTCTGCGTGATACTCTGCTTCTATGTATTTAGCATTTCGCTGATTTACACCAATTAATAGCAGTGACAAATCTTGTTCTAAAGAAAACGCGCGTATTCACAATCAGGCACACGTGCATATATATGCTGACACACGAATATATAAAAGATTATTTCACTCTACAAATTTAAGTGTGTGCTTCTATATGTATCGTACCAGAACACAATCTAAACTGATTTAAATGTATGCGTATAAATGTGTCTAAATATGCGGTTATTCAAATTGCTTGATAATGTAGTCATTTTCCAACCGAGAAAGTTTTAATATGTTGAAACAATACACAATTTCCAATTTAATTCGTCATATTAGAAGAATATTCATTTAACACCGCTACTTAATAGCTGCTTCTTGCAGGCAGCACTCCCAACACAAATTTAGTGGGTGAAGTATGTGACTAAACCAGCTGGTACTTCTTTTGGCTGGTACTTCTTTTGGTTGGTACTTCTTTTGGCTGGTACTTCTTTTGGCTGGTATTTCTTTTATTAATCTAGAAGGTATGAAAACTAAAGTTGACTATGTTTCGATGTGAACGCACAATGTAATGAATCAGACGAAATAACACAATGCATTTATTTATTTGTTTATTTATCTATTTATTTATTTGCGATGGTCGCTCTTCCGCCAATCCAATAACAAAGTGTAAACAAGTCACATATTATACGCACATTTTGCCACAGCTGTTTCTTTCTGATCGTTGCTTTATTGCTAGTCTGTCATATTTTCCGAATCCTCAGTTGGAAATATTCGAAATTAATATCATATCATCGATTTATACAGGTGGATTAAATCGACGTAGGAGATTATACTTCGATCGCTAGTCTCATATTGGTAGAGGATTTGAAAGAATTTTAACAAGTCAACCATTTCAAAGACCTGTTTATTTAATTTTCAGCTGATTCTTCTATAGTTTCTGAGATATTTAAGCGTTCTGTTTCAATATTAAATTGGATTTTGTATACGAATCTGTCGTGCCAAAATAAAGTCAGATATAAATTCGATGTGTGAATGTACGTGTGGCGAAAGTCACTCAAAGAACAAGAAATTTCTGTTCTCGTTCGCTCCACCAGATAGAATTAACCCGTTTCCATGTTTCAATATTTCTAAATTGAACAATCAAAATATCAAAAAGAGAAAAGACGCATTGATCAACGTAGACATCGAAAATAAAATAAAAGAAAAACAACTAAATGAGATCGGTTTATGGACAGGAAACCGTGATCACAAAACAACTCAGCCACGCAATCTACAGCTCAACAAGGAGGACTGTGATTACTGGTACTTAATTAAAGTTCACAAAGCAAATACCGTAAGTAGTCCGATTACATACATACGCGCAAAATGTATGCGTATCAGTTTATTGTTATAAACAACGAAATAGAAGGCAAACGATGCCAACACACAATACCCCAAGAACTTTTAGTCATATTGTAACTTCTGCCGATTGTATATATGTATGTATCTATGTATGTATGTATGTATGTATTATATATACATATATATATATATATTTAATTATATGTATTTCTTCTATGTAAATGAATAAAAAATTCTTCGGATAGAATAAATGGTTTAATAGAAACCAATGTAGCAAAGAACACAAAATAACTGTGGTGTAGTTCCTGTTTTTAAGGCAGGAACTCCTTGAAATTTTGGGTATTTGAGTATATTTAAAAATTTCTATTGTTTTCATACTCGGTCATAATGTCTTACGTTTAAGATGATTCCCATGCATTCCCTGAAGAGAAGGTTACAATTTTAATATCACAGATCCCTAAGGATCACATAGGTTGTAATCCTTTGAAGCATATGTAGGAATAAAGTATGCAATTATAACATGCGTTTTCTCCATTCCTTTAATTTTTAAATACATATATATATATATATATATATATATATATATATATATATATATATATATATATATATATATATGGATATATATTCTATATATTCTATATATATATATATATATATATATATATATATATATATATATATATATATATATATATACATATATATATATATATATATATATATATATATATATATATATATATATATATATATATATATATATATATATATGTATGCATGTATGTATATATATATATATATATATATATATATATATACATATATTCTCTCTATCTATACACACACATAAATAAACACGCGCACACACACACACACACACACACACACATATATATATATATATATATACATATATTCTCTCTATCTATACACACACATAAATAAACACGCGCACACACACACATACACACACACACAGATAGATATATATATATATATATATATATATATATATATATATATATATATATATATATATATATATATAGAGAGAGAGAGAGAGAGAGAGAGAGAGAGAGAGAGAGAGAGAGAGAGAGAGAGAGAGTTAGATATTTATATCGTGCCGATTTCAATTTGAAATAAAGACATACCATGAATTCAAAGCTTCAGGCATCATTTCAAATATTAAAATGCAAACTTTAATTTTCTAATATACAATTATCTATTCCACACCTGACAGATAATATTTTACAACGGTGGTACCCATGCATGACCGCAGTTTTATCGCTAAAACAGTATATATATATATATATATATATATATATATATATATATATATATATATATATACATATATATATATATATATATAGATATATATATATATATATATATATATATATATATATATATGTATGTATGTGCGTGCTTACGTACACAGACATGCACACGTATACACACGTCGATAGATAGATAGATAGACATCGATATTGTTGTATATTGTTTCATATTTCCTTTTAATTCAAAAATAAATGTTAACATGTGTGATGCATTTTGGTATAAAACAAGCGTAAATCTAGAAGAAATCCTCTGGTATTGATTTTAAGCTTTGCTTATTCATAATATAAAATTGAATGGTGCCATCATACATTCAAAATTTCTAAGCATTTTGTACTATTTCATTTAGTATTTAACTTCCATCGTATCACATCTCATGAGATGAATAACACTTCAGTGGAAAATAAATATTCTGATGTATCTGAGTCCAGAAATATTTTGACCGTCTACTTGATTCATTGACCCATTCAATCCCTCAAGAACCTCTCCTTGGAGTCTAATTCCGTATTTATAATAAATCATTTCAAAATAGCTTTTGAATGTTTTGTTGTTAATCGTCTCAACTCTCATAAATACTTTTCGGAATAATCTGTCATTTTCGCAGAATTTAAAACATGTGTGAAGTTTGATTCTAATCACTAAATTACGCTACCCATTATATTTTCTGGACAACTATATTCTGTAAGTTTCGTAGAAAAAGAGGAATCTTCCCGCAGGTTAAAGCTGTAACTATATTTATTTACCATCGTTCTTTATTTCACTTACTGCGACATACACATGGGTATTTTTACATTGTCTTCATAGTAAATGCTATTTATCCACATGCCAAATTGAGTTTTGCAACTCTCTCCTTTCCCTATGATTTTGATATTTCTAGCACAATCTGGTAACCAAAACTTTGCATATACGACATGCGCTGTGCAGGTCATACTTTGATACAAAACAATGTAGATGCTTTAGTACAGCTTGCCTTTAGTAATTTGTTTCAAAAAAGAACAGATCCACCGAGAATGTTTTACTTATAACATACGTATTTTGACTAACCATTTCCGTGTGATGGCCGACATAAAAATGAAACTGAAAATTTATAGCGATTACGTAATCGAACCGTGATAATGACGTCACGTGTTCTGCTCACCGTCAGGGATCAAATGCCTGCTTTTACTCGTTTGTAATAATTATTTCAAATTTTCCTGCCAGACCTTGTACACGTTTACACAGATTTTGTTATTTCTGTTGTCATCGTCCTACTTATTCTTCTTAACCTCTCTAAATTACTACTCATAATATTCATAATATCCGGTGTGTGCGTCCTGGACTGTATGCGTTCTGGACTGTATGCGTCCTGGGCTGTATGCGTCCAGCACTGTGATTTCATACAGTCTCCGATCAAGTAAGAACGAATTCAGCTGTTCTCGTTATATCTGTATTTTGGTGTCTCCTTTCACAGAATGACGTTTTATAAATCACCGCTGTATTATTTTGTAAATTTTAAAAATTAATTAAAACATTTATGTTAAGCATACAAAACTTGTCCAATATTGTCCATTTCATTAGACACGAACCTCATTTGTGCATATTTCGCTTGAAATGGGTGCTTCCTAATTTTGTTTAGTTTATTTTCTTTATGGAAATACATATTATAGGATTTATACAACGGATTATATCGGACATTGACGCATATTCACGCATGTTACCGTTAACTTATATCTCAATATCTAATCATATTCTACTCACACCGATTTGAATGAAAATATGTTATATTTTAAGAAAAATCATGATGTCTGTAAACACCCAGAACCTCTCATTCCTGACTGTAATATATTTTACTCTATTGCGAGCTCACCAATATTCTCATGCGAAATGACGCCAATTCGAAGAGCCAGTGTTGTAGGGGAACATCCTAATTTCAAGTTTGCCTTTCAGTAAACGTTCCGGGTAGAAGCTTTAATCACAATACTGAATAACCATATAATTTAGATTCAAATATTACCACTACTATAAAATGGTTTAAATCGCGAGAACGATCTAATCTTTCTAAATCAGACATATTATGTATCACTGATCAAACAAAAAAGTGTTTTCGATAAAGATTGGAATTACTATTTATATATTTTCCTCCATCTTATTGAACACGATCTTGTTTTACATACGAGGCATTGAAGTTAGATAAAAACAAATTAATTTCTCACATCAGGGCGGGTGATATCAGTTGCATGAACTTCGTGATCAAAGATATTTATCGAAATGTGACTGGCGCCAATAATGTCAATGGCTAACAAATTTAGAAGTGTGACGTTCGTGCTTTTAATTATAACAATTCGCATGAAAACGGATTATCTACGGATACAAGTCAAAAGACTCGAAAAGTCTCAATTTTCCAATGTTTCCTTTGTTGCGTACGCTAGAAAAAATAACGTAAGAGAAGCATTATGCATGTTTTAGATATGATGTTTGATATAAATGTTGTAAGTTAATAGGTCGCAGTAATAAATGATGTAATATTCCTTCAAGAAGGAGAGTTGAAATTTTGACGTATTGCTACTGCATATAAGAAAGGAAATTGAACAGCCCTTGTAATGGAATCATAATTATAAGAGATAATATAGAATTAAAAAGGTAAAGTTTTATGAGTTAAGAGAATAATTTCTTTCTCTTCTCTATATGAGTTTGTTTCATATGCGTATTTTCTTTTAAAACTTATCTTAATTGTTACATTTATGCAAATGAAAGTTGCCAATCATATTTGCAATTCTCTTTCATTTAAGACAAGAAAGCTTTTGTGGTTTGTAGCTGTATGTACGCAAGCATATCTGTATGCATATTCTTATTTATGTATGTAAGTTTAACATGCAGATAGATACAATTTGCAATTATTTTGTATTTTATTACATCCATTCTCCCAAACAAACGGCTTTACACTTAACTTTCAGTACTTTATTGCTATTAAGATGAGATAAGAATGTGCAACGCTTATATCATCTACAGACACAATCACAGACAGTAACAACATTTGAAAGAATATATTAAGTAAGCAGTCAATACAGTGCTGCATTGCAGTTGTGTAGGGGAAATGTACAGGAATTTTCTCCATGATTCTGTGAAAAAGATTAGTTGAAGATACTATGTTTGATAAGAAATACTTTTCGCCGAACGTAAATCCACCTCATTAATTGCTAGAACAAAATTATCGTTGTGAACGCGCATGAATCGTATATTGTTGAATATAAAAAAATGAGTAAACACAAGTAGATCGTGTGATTAATTAGCCAACGGTCAACCTGCATTGATTTCTTCATTTAATATAAGCAAGCATGCTTCTAGATTAAAATAAAGATATAGATGTACAGTTCGTTTAATTTATAAGGACAGAAAAAGACACTTCTGTTTGTATTACACTTCCTGATTCTTTCTGTTATTTTAATTCTTTTTTTTTTCTTAACAGAAATTGTGCGATATAATAATACTGAACGTATCCTTGAAATTAATTGGCAAACAAAATTGCATTTGTACTTTGTGCTAATACTAATTTATTGTGACAAGATAAAAGAAATGATCAACTTATTTTTCCTCCTATACAACAGCTAATTTTTTTCTTTTCTTTCACAGTTATTCTAAGAGAAAACACAAAACTCGTTGATATGCCAGTAATATTTCGCTATTATTGCTTATTATAATACATACGTTCAATGTATAGACACTAATTATTTAACAGTTAACATCAGATCTCTATATACACAAGGCAGCACAAAAATAAAGATCCCCCAGTTTGTAAGTAATAAGCGAAAGTTCCAAAATATTGTGGAGCTGGATTTCATTTTATCCTCTGTGTCATATTGAAGGAGGGCTATGATCCGGTGGCCTGAAATTGCTCTCGATATATTAGTGCACTAGAGAAATATTATTTTATTAAACATATCATAGAAATAGTGGCTATACACGCATGAATCTCACAATAAATTTCTACGGGAGAGAAAAAATAGAGGAGCACAATGAATTTCCAACGGTATTGACGATATGAGGAAAGAATATCTTAGTAGCGCCATTGTTTACCAAGGAAAACTGATTTAATTCACTATTCTATACACCTATGCTGATTATTCCTCTACTTCTAGGAATGCCGGCCTGAACATGTGCCTTAATCTACATCTGTCTAGTGGTCGTTTCAGTATCATGGGTCCTTTTCTCTCACAACTATCTAATGAATCAGAAATATGAATCCATTATGTGATTGCGCAACATGCGAAAAAAAAAAAAGATCAAATAAAATTCAAATTAAAATCTTACCTAAATATTTTAAAACAATGATGATAAACATTTCATTGGCAACTATGTCATCCTATAGTAAAGTAGAATAGAAAACTTGTGGCGTTCTGTCTTGGCAAAAGATAATCTAAAGAATTGAAGCAATGAAATATAGTTGAAGCTGTCAGGAATATAAAGGCGTTTAATGCTTTTGAAATACCCTTATCTGTCCATCGAATGATTTTCCCGAAACATTGAAGTTGCTTCCTTGCAGCTAGAGATATATTTCACTGTTTGAATTATTTACGTAGTCTTTTACCTGAAATCATGATAGAAGATCATAGCTGGAAAGCTTTTGATCAGAAGCCTCCTCAATCAGAGCTGATATGAGAGTAAACAACAATAGAAATATCAGCTATAATCTCTTATACCATCTTACTTCTTATTCCCAAACATCCCAACGTCTTGTAATTATCAAAATCTGTGTGTTAGATGATTGAGAGAAAGGATTTTCACGTTTCATATCGTATTCATTGTGGCACTTATTTATAACGTTTTATGTTCTAATAGCTAATCTTACCGAGTTAACTTTGCATTTCTTCCACAATGTTAGTAAAATATTAGTCAAGTATTAAAGATTATGTCACCCTCCCGCAAATTTGAGATATTTTACCAAGAATAGAAGTCATTGTAGCATCTCAAATTAAAGCCTAACATAAAATTTCATAAACATGAAACATCTGTTTTCTAACGTGCTTAAATCTGTCGTGATACAGCTTATCTCCATATTGACCCGCTTTAAGCGTATTACACATCAGTCATTCCAGCTCTTATATTACCGTAATCATGTTGTCAGTATGCTTCACCGTATATCAAGGCATACTATCAGAATGTTCCCAGCATCTCTTCATTCTACCTCAGCTTCTCGTCACCATGCTACCAGCATGCCTTCCCCATGATATATGTGTACCTAAACCAGTCCCTTACCATTTTCGCTAGAATAACATTAGCATGAAATCAGTATACACATACCATGCCACTAGCCTACTATTACTATGCTATGAGCATAGGTTGACCTTGTTTTCAGTAATGATTATTTATGGCGTCACCATGTCTTCAGAATGCGGTCAGTAACCCGTTTTGCGTTCAATATTTCACTCTTTGTATACACATTTTACAGACTGATTTTTTTCTTGCATATTTGGCAAGTTCTTGCATAAATCTTTTGTGAAGAGCCACGGACTTTCATCATTTTCCTTTATTTTTAAGCGCTACAAGAAGAAACTTGGTCTGTACTACGCAATCACTTATTTCACTCCAAATTCCAGTTTTTCTCCTAGATATTTTAGCTTTTCAACAGATGAAAGTTACGTTATAGTATAGTCTCGACTGAATATTGGTATAGTTTTATTATAGCATCTTTAATATGTTGTTACATTATATACGTGGAGGGATAATGGCCCAGTGGTCAGGGCAGCGAACTCGCGGTCATAGGATCGCGGTTTCGATTCCCAGACCGGACGTTGTGAGTGTTTATTGAGCGAAAACACCTAAAGCTCCACGAGGCTCCGGCAGGGGACAGTGGTGAACCCTGCTGTACTCTTTCACCCCAACTTTCTCTCACTCTTGCTTCCTGTTTCTGTTGTCCCTGTAATTCAAAGGGTTAGCCTTGTCACACTGTGTCACGCTGAATATCCCCGAGAAGTACGGTAAGGGTACACGTGTCTGTGGAATGCTCAGCCACTTGCACCTTAATTTCCCGAGTAGCCTGTTCCGTTGAACGGATTAACTGGAACCCTCGACGTCGTAAGCGACGGAGTGCCAACAACATTATATACATGATTGCGTTTAAAAGGTAGAAGTGATTTTACTTATGTAAATTCATGACAAAAGTGAATTAATTTTCCACTATTTCATTTGTACTGATACATTGATGCTTTCATTGTACACCCTCATGTAAAATGCGCTGAAATGTAGCTGTACCTGGAGACATACACAGTATCAATTAGTAAATAACAATTGACGGTTGTGCCTTACATCGATACTAATACGGACAACTTTCGTGTGTCTGGTATGTCAGATGAAGGATTTATACGCCGGACAGAAACGATAAATTCTTTTCCACTTTATTTGGGAAAGGAACGTGTGTTTGGAGGTTGAGTTGCTTGTCGTAATTGACAGCGTGAGTAACATAGGGAATATGTGTAATTCCCTGAAAGACCCTATGTGGCTCATCCCACTATATAATCGAGATTCATTTCATTTCTGTGGTACAACAGTTTAAATTTCAATTACGATGCTCTACAAATTGAATAAACTCATTTTGTTTTACTTCGCATTTGTACAGTATACTGAAGTGCTGTCCTATTGGTAAATGAAAATAATTTTATCTATGATATCGATTTTTCGGACTAAATTTGACAGTTTTCAAACAAGGAAAACAAAACACTATATCACATTTAAAAATAAAATTATCTTTAAAAATTGAAAAAAATATAAACTAGGTCATGATTGGGGGATAATATTTTACTTAATGTAGCCGACCTCAGCCTCCACCACTACCTCAAGTCGATTCCGGGCCGTGTTGCATGCGTTCTTTCCCACTTACCTGGACGATCTTTGCCATCAACTTGGCGATGGTGTTTCAGGTAGAGAAGGTGGTGCTTTTCTCAACAGTGCCCCACACATAGTAATCCATGAGATTATTATTAGAGGCATAAATGTCCAGAATTTGAGGCGTGTGAAGTTTTAAAAATTCTCCGACAACCATTTCTGACTCTTTCCGAAAGTGTGGTAAATAGCCGAATTAAGATGCCACACGTATGGCCTCTAGGAACAAACCACTCCAACAAGGAACTGGCCAGAATCCACAACAGCTTCACATAACTGTCTGAATTGCGCCTAAAGTACTGTTTAAAGGTATATCAATGAACTCCGGGATGCGAGTGAAGTCAGAACGCTTGTTGTGTTGCTCCTGTCAGATCACTTTGTAATGTTTATGGCAGTTGTCCATGTCATGTCTTACAACCTTTACAATCTTCACAAAGCATTGAGCAATAGTTATGATAATAGAATTTTGATTCCTGACACCAATCTTCATCAGAGAAGTAACACTTTTCCAACATTCAGTTGGCTATCAGTCCTCCAAGTGCGCAAAATATTTCTCCACTACAGCAACAATATTTATGCTCACCAACGCAATTGACTGCTCCTCAACACCTCAAGATGTTCCGGAAAAAAAAAGAGAATAGAAAAATCGTCTAATTTAGTCCCAACACTATGGAAGATACTATAAAAAAATAGTATCATCAAAATCTGTGCGTTAGATGATTGAGAGAAAGGATTGTCTTGCTTCAAATCAGTCTATGAAATAGTATACTATAGAAAATACTATAGAAAAGATTATCATCATTAATACATCAGTATTACTACTAAAGGACGGTGAGCTCACAATTGGCCACCACAACAGGTTGAGGGCACCAAGGAAGCGTTACAAGGACTGACTGAAGAAGCCCCTTAACGTTTGTGACATTGATTATCATGAGTGGTCCGCTCTAACAGGTCACCACGTCACTTGGCGCCATACCATCACCGATGTTGTTTCCTCCCTTGAGATCTCATGCAGTGCCTCTATTGAAGAC
>NC_142930.1:143240476-143252976 GCF_046866305.1 Octopus bimaculoides
ATGTATGTGTATACACATACACATATACATATGCAAGCACACACACACAGACATATATATATATATATATATATATATATATATATATATATATATATATATATATATATAATGTGTATGTAAGTGTATGTGTGAGTGAGAGAGAGAGAGAGAGAGTCTGTGTGTGTGTGTGTCTGTGTGTCTGTGTGTGTGTGTGTGTATGTGTGTGTGATATATGACGAAAGAAATAAATGAACGATGTACGTTAGAATTAGAAATTAATTAAACAATATAAGTTATAATGAAGGGAAAAAAAGCTGAACCCAGTATGCAAAATTATTTTTGAAGTGAGATTTAAAGGTACATTGAACGTTGCATCCAACCTAATGTAAACGAGCTGTTAGAGTTTTTAGGGATATCGGGAAAATGCATCGCGATATTCTTGGTTCTCTCTAAATTCTGAATACAATACTAGCGGATGTCAGCTATGGGGTGCGCTAAATATAGAGTGTGTATTATGTATCACGGTCAAGGGTATCTCTATTGAGTTCTTAGGTACTTATAAATCTTCATGGATAGCAATTCAACAAATAAATATCTAAAGCGATGGGAAAACTACTTTAAAAATAAGGGTGTGCAGTAATTTGAGAAAGGTTTTTGAAAAGTATATATCAGGCTGACTAAGCAATGGTTTGAAACATTAAATTCATAACAATATATTTCAACAATGTAGAAATATTATTCATCAAAGTAAGTACCATTACACTCAACACATTTTTGCTAACGAGTTACAAATTTCTTTATTCCGGTAACATATAAATCTGGAGTTCTGGAGTTGAAGAACTCTTTCAACGCACTTTCACCACCGGTTTCATTTTTTAAATCATTCTCTCGTAGGAGAACATCAAGGTGCTTCAAAAAGTGGTAGTCGGTACGAAAAAAGTATGGGGAATAACTGGGTGGGGAAGAACTTCGTACCCATGTTCCCTCAAATCCTGGACCGTCATTTGTGAAACGTATGGTCCAGCATTGTCATGAAAAATGGCTGGCCCTCTTATGCTGACCAGTCTGTGACGGAGTAGTAACAGCTTTCCGTTCATTTTGACAATCTAATGGCAATGTTTCTGCAGTAATGGTTTTTCTGGGTTTTAAGAAGTTATATTAAATGCAAGTCCTGTCATCGGGTGAAACCATAGCGTTATCTTTTTACTAGCTTTCACATAATGATTTCTTTCCAGGGATATCAGGGTAGTTTGGCATTGCCTTCCCCAAGTGAGGGACTGATATCCTACAAAATACTCACCACTCCTTCGACAGACCTTGTCGTTAGTCCTGATGGGTGTCCTGACACTCTCTTCACAAGAATAGCCAATCAGTGAAATTGAGGAGCTGGTTTAGCGGTCGAATACTGGACCTTAGAGGTGTACATACATAATCAATTATATAGCAGAAGCCATATGCGTAGCGACTATGACGAAAGAAATAAATGAACGATGTACGTTAGAATTAGAAATTAATTAAACAATATAAGTGATAATGAAGGGAAAAACGCTGAACCCAGTATAAAAAAATATTTTTGAAGTGAGATTTAAAGGTACATTGAACGTTGCATCCAACCTAATGAAAATAGAATATTTCATTTTATTGATATTATCGGTAATGTTCATCCGAAGGTATTCAAATGTATCAGACATGGAAGCAATAGGAAAATTGAAGGGTAATTTGTAAATGCGTTGTATTATACTTTTAGATAATTTTACAAGAAAAGGCTAAGAAAGCAATAATCAATGTTTCACAGAAATTCAAGATAAATATAAATAACAAATGCAAAGATATTGCTTGAAAATGCAATAATCACGAGGATTTCGTGATCACGCGTTCATTAAAACAAATTTTGAAATATTTAGATATTACACTAAACAATAGTTACTTGAAATTACAGAGCTAATTCACACAATATTGCATTAATTGATGAGCTCCCAGTAACATTACAATAAAGTTATATTATTCATTTTTATATTTATGATATATTTCAGTTTTAATTACTGTATTCGTTCGCCGATGTTAATACAAATATCAGCAGAGATATTGCCGAAAATGATTAGATCCATTGTTATGATTACGTGTACTCCATAGTGAATCATTATAGTTCACACACACTGTATATATATATATATATATATATATATATATATATATATATATATATATATATATATATATATATATATATATATATATATATATATACACATATATATCTCTGTGTGTGTGCGTGTGTGTGCATAGATAGATATGCATGTATATATGTATGCATGTATGCATATATATATATATATATATATATATATATATATATATATATATATATATATATATATATATATATATATATGTATGTATGTATGTATGTGTGTATGTATGTATGTAAGTATATATGTACATATATATATATATTTATGTATATCTATATATGCATACATATACGTATACAAACCCCTACCTACACACACATATATGCATGTATAAGGTTGTGTTTGTGTTCGTGTGTATTTGTATCTGTACAGTTCCTTTAGTTTCTCATATATTAACTGTTACCAATGCATACAAACGAACATGTACATATATTTTCTTAATATATACATAAATATGTTCTCTTGCGCACATTTCTATATGCGTTTTATCTCCAAATGATAAGGGTGTGCATGTATTCATCGTGTCTTATCAAGCCTTACTTTACGACATTTTTTGTATTATTCACATTGTATCTTTCTTAATAGCTCTATGTCTTTTAGACTGTATATTTCAATTCTCAGTGAATTAGTTAATCCTCATAGATAATGTGTTTGAGCATTTAAATTTATATACTTAAGTCGCCTCTCATTTCAGAATGAACATACTCTTAAATATATACACTTGCACACGCAGATATTACATATTCAAACACCACTACTATTACCAATGTATTTTACAGTTGGTATTTTTTACACTCGTATGGAGTGGGTGAAGCGATTTGTTGCGGTAGATTTTCGTTTTTCTTTTTTGAGGTTTATGCTTCTGCAATCTGTTTCCATTAATTTCTTGCGTATATTCTTCTTCTCGATCATACGTACATCTATACATACATACATACATAACACATACAGAGATGCATACATGCATCGACTTGACAGAGCATACATACATACATACATTCCTACATAGGATGTAGATAACCACATTTCTAAGTTGCTGGCTATCACAAACATTGTTTACGGCAATGGAGACGTCCCTGAAATAACTTACAAAGTTTTCGTTTCCATATGAAATTTCAGATTCAGAAGTCAAGCAGATCACGCTCGTTGACAGACCGGGCTGAACAGAATATTGTAGAAATATTTCCGAAACCTATTTGAAAGGATTCAAATGTTGATTTATGTATACATATGTGCATGTATATATCTATGTGTGTTTCTGTGTGTATACAGACATTCGCATGGGCACACATACGCACACGCACACAGACATACACACACATAAACACGCACTCACACACACACACACACAAACACACGCACACACACACACACACACATACACACACACACACACATACACACACACGCACGCACAGGCATACATACAAAATATTATGATATGATGCGAAATTTTTTCTTTACCTCGTAAGGACATTCATATATGCTTCCGATGAGGAGAAAAGCAAAAGTTATTAAAACATCTCCCCACGTCTCATTGAAATAGGCATAATGCTCGATGCTGTTTCAACGACATCCCTTTCTTTCAGCCAGTTCCTAACTGGTAAAGTGATATGTGGATATATTCATGATTTAATATTTTAAATTAAGACATCATAATTTATTAATATAGTTATAAATTTTATAATTATTTTTAAATTTGTGAACGATCAATGTATTGAATGTAATTAGTTTACATAATATGTATATGACATCATATATGTGAAGTGTGTGCTTACATGAGTGAAAATGGTTTTATGGTTATTATTTTGTAGATTTATGGAATATAATCATTGAATATAATGATATAATTTTATGGAAAAGGACAGTTGAAAGGAACAATTAGTCTTTTGTATAAACAGTTAGATTTTTGTATAAAGAGTGAGAATTATACACATTCGATCATTTACATTTTCCCAACGCAATTTTTTTATGTTTTAAAATCATACTTCAATGAAGTTTTTTCAATACGTTATTATAACCTTTCCTGGTGAATAGATTTGTCATTGCATGATATGTTACAGAGTGATATTGATGGTCACGAAATCTCGGCTGACTCTAAAATTGCATATGTAATAATTCAGCCAAAGACCACAAACTGATCATGCGTGACATTGGCCCCGGTTGAGAAAAATATTCTATAAGTACGTCACAAACATATACGAATTTATGGAAATTGTTACATATGCATGTATGTACGTTCACACATACATATATACATACTTGTATACATGCATTCAAATATATATACATGCATATATATATATATATATATATATATATATATTTACATGCATACACACACGCACACACACACACACACACACACACACACATATATATATATATATATATATATATATATATATATATATATATATATATATATATCATCAGATTTAGAATTATTCCAAAACATCTTCAGGTTCTTTTTCAAAATATTGTTAATCTAATTTTACATCCCTTTAAAATTAATCTAATTTTAAAGGGATGTAAAATTAGATTAACAATACTTAACATTAACAATATTCAATATTAACAATACCCTGCTGATATACCGGTTATATACTATAAAGTATTATTTCTGATGTGCAAATGGATACCATGAGTTTACTTTCAGATATACTCATTAGGTTTTTGTTTTGTTTTTTATTTTTGTATTATCTGAAATGGAGTACCCGCATTTCTAGTAAACCCCCAAAACTGCAAAATTATTGACTTTTATTATTACTGGACTTTGTACATTTCTAGATAATTATATAAATATATAATAAACAATGCCCCAAAGTACGATATGCAGATGCATGTAATGCTGAAGGGTTGTACCTGATTGATTTGGAAATTCGTTTTCCCAACTTATTTAAATATATATATATATATATATATATATATATATATATATATATATATATATATATATATTTAATGTTGACCACTAACGTGGACAATTAATGTGCTTGAAAGAGATCACATCTTGTGTCTATTAAGACCTAAATTGTTCTCAACATGAAATATAGCAGCATACCAAAACGTAAGCGGGCAAGACATTTAAAATCACCTAACAAAAACACATTCTTAAACAGGGACCGGTTTCAGATTTAACGAATCTTACCATTTGTATATTCCTCTTCAGCCTGATTCGTAATGTAACCGCAATCATCAGAATCGTATACAGAGTTGCCCACCGCCATGAGTGCGCGTGTATATAGTTCTGCTAATTACAGCTTAATGGTAAAATTCAAAAGTCTTCGTTTTGGCGCGCTAATTCCAGGAATATATCTGCAGAAAATATTTACTGCGTCGTATATATTCAGTATGAGAAATTGGTAATGGGTAATACGTTATTATAAAATATGGTACTTAATCATATATTATTAATTAATATATGATTAATTACCATATTTTATAAATATATATATATCTATATATATATCTATATATATATATACGTATACACACATACATGATATATATATACGTATATACATACATATATATATATATATATATATATATATATATATATATATATATATATATATATATATATATATATATATATATATATATATATATATATATATATATATATATATATATATATATATATGCGTGTGTGTGTGTGTGTGTGTGTGTGTGTGTGTGTGTGTGTGTGTGTGTGTGTGTGTGCGTGTATGTATGTATATATATGTGAGCTAACGCAGCAGGATACCTCAGTTCAAACATTGGAATTTTATTTTTGTCAAAGTAGCATATGATTATTGACCACCAAATTTACTCTTGTGGCTTCTCATACCACCTACATATTTGAGCATCTACTGCAAATCTGCAAATCCACTAGAATATCGTTCACATTATTATGACTGTATTTTATTACATTAAATGCCTACATTTTTGTTAAAATTAAACATTTTCTGAACTGCTTTGGCGTGTTCGAGATAATTATATCTTGGAGATGAAATATTGATGAAATTTAGATTTTCTCTTCGACAAATCATGGAAAGTTTCCCCTAAGCACATGTCTGTGTGTGTGCGTGTTGTGTCTGTGTGTGTGCGCATGCTTGGGTATGTGTCTTTAAGCATGTATACATGTATGTATAATGTATTTTGGTATATATATACGTGTGTGTGTGAACTAAATATATATATATATATATATATATATATATATATATAAATATATATATATATATATATAGTTCATATTTATAGAAGAAGCAAAAGGAAGACAAGTGTATGAACAACATGCAAGTGTATTAGTTTGACCCTCAACAAAAATGGAAGTGCCTTTTATATATCGAGTCTCCACTGTTCGAGAGAAAGGTATAAGAGGAAATAGATTAGTTACGATACAGTTCAGTCCATTGTTACTGAAGGTTTGGGTATGAGACGCGTGTCTGCCAAGTTTGTGCCACAACTACCTCCTACTGACCAAAAAGACACTCGGGTTTCAGTTGGACAAATCTCCTTCATTGTGTGGAGAACGATGAAAACTATTTGAATATTTTGCGCAGTCCTCTGAACATGTATCGCCAAGCGTTCGGTAATATTTGATGCAGATTCTCTGCTCAACTTTCTCTCTAATGTCCAATGCGATCATCAAGTGCTACGCACCTTTCCAAGCACTGCTGTAAGTAGCGGAAGTGAGCTAAAACGTTAACATTTAGTACGCATGTACAGCAACAAGTTTGTGGTCAATCTGTGGCAAGCAGCTTAACTCTGCATGCCTTACCTTCGTTAGTCTATCAGTCCGGATACTTATTCATCAGACTACATATGGAATTATTTAAATATGTATGCATGCATTATCCGTATATGTATATATCTATGTATGTATGTATGTATGTATGATTGTATGTATGTATTGGGTAATTAATTCTTAATTTCCTGAGACTACCTTCCTACGCTTTAGAGAAATTTTCACATTTCCTTTTACAGGTTTACATATTTCCATAAAATTTAAACATTAGCTATTAAAAATGATTGCGCGTACAATTTTGTACACACACACTCCATATTAGAAAAAAATATATCATCGAGTGACAATAATCGTTATCTGAATACTTCTTACTATATGATATTGATTTCTAAAGCTGAAATTTAATATAAATTTAATAGGAAAATGTATGATATATGAATTTAAACAAAGTATTTCATTGTTGTTTTGTGGCTCGTATTCAAAACTTTGTAAAACTTTCACTTACTAATGGAATTGAATACAAAAGCTATGTATCTGTCACTCCAATCTTAAAGTATGCGGTGACTAATTTGGATATCAGATAAGCAGAAGACATTAATAAAAGAATCGTATTATTTCATATATTTTCTGCAGGCGTCATCTATCGAATTACAAAGATTCAAAGTTTTGGGCGTAATGATTCTGATTGACGAAGCGGGATATCTAAAATGAACTATTTCGTATTTCTAGTGTGGTCGAAATAACCGGCAGTGTTAATCCTGATATGGATACTGATTTTCAAGGATGTAGTGATCGTGGTATCACGCAAAAAATAATCACTGTATGAAAACTACTTTTGAAAAATTCAGGCAACATCTACTTGTAATATAGCAATCATAGAAAAGCTACGCAGAAGCTAATAATATTCTATATTAAGTTATCTAAAACTAGTATAATGAACGGCCAGATATATGGAAATACGAAATATTAATAACAAATAATGAATATAATAATTGCAAATTATATTTCTATTTGTGCTTTAACAATTTTCACATTTAGCATGTGAATAAGGTTTTCAAAAAGAAATGTTACAATACAATGAATACACATATTTATAGATACGTACACATGCGCACGCACTGAATGTACGGAAGAGAAATATATGTAGGGGAAGGCGTGGCTGTGTGTTAAGGAACTTGCTTCACAGCTACATGGTTCCAGGTTCAGTCCCGTTGCGTGAAACTTTGGACATGCGTCTTCTTCTGTAGCCTTTGGCTGACCAAAGCCTTGTGAGTGGAGTTGATAGATAGAAACGGAAAGAAGGCCGTCGTATATATATATATATATATATATATATATATATTATATATATATATATATATATATATATATATATATATATATATATATATATATATATATATATATATATATATATATATATATGCATATATATATATACACACACACGCACGAATGCCATTGAAAGTGAATTCATATTTCTCCGAAGGTAACCCATCGTGAGATTGTGATCCATTAAAATTAACCTTAGCTTTATGTAAGCTTTGTTGTGTCAAAACCTTCTTTGATTTTATGATTTTCAACAGGTTGGTCATTAGATTTTAGTTTCGTTTGTTACGGAGAGATGCTTTTCTGTAATTTGGTGGGTAGTTTTTCTGAAATTTAGGATTATGTTATTATTCAGAATTTATTCATTTAGTGTAGAGCTTTATAAAGCGGGTGCTTAAGTTTAGGTGTGTTCTTCTTTTAGGTAAGCAAAATAACCGACACCTTCGAAATGGAAAAAAAAAAGGAAATGCCCTAAAGAATAATAACATGTATAGGAACTGAAAAGATAAAACATACCACCTACTTATATTCCCTCGTGAATCCCTAAAAGTCCATTACAAAAAGACAAAAAGGTTGATACACCCAGTTATGAAGATATTGATTACTAGACTTTGTGCATTTGTATCTGTCAAAGAAAATTATTAAATCAAAATAATAATAATAATAATAATAATAATAATAATAATAATAATAATAATAATAATAATAATAATAATAATAATAATAATAATATTGTTATTATTATTATCATTATTAATATTATCATTATTATTATTAATATTATTATTATTATTATTAATATTATTATTAAACTTCTAATACATCCTGTACTTCCATAAACCAATTACCACCCCACCCCTGAAACACGCAGGCGCAAGAATTTAACGCAATAGAAATTACATAACACATACATCCAAACGTAGGTATATCCGTGTATATGTATACGCTTTATATTTCGTCAATTGAATTGCTATATATTCTGTACATGAATGCTATGCGGACTTATAGTTTAAAGTTATTTTCTTTCTCATTTCAGGTGAGTATAAATTTCAAGACGGATTTTTCCACGAAAAGTAAATGATTCACCAAGCACAACAAATGATCCAAATTATGAGATACATATTGCTACTGATAAGTATATTCATATCTCTTGGCAGACATATTATGATATCGTATGATAGACCTTTTCATGAAAGGCTCGGTTGATATTTCATCGTAACTAAATTTAATGCTCCAAATGAATAAGTCTAAACGAGGAGCTTTGTTAATTAGGGCCTAAAGAATGTTCCAAATGAATGCAGATTGTCAATTAGTGGGTCTTTTTAAACCCTTGTATTTAGAGGCAATTACAGTATCTCGTTGTGATACAGCAATTTTCTGTCATTACAACACAGTGTTATGTATATCAAACTATTTCGCTAGGGGAAATATACAAATTTACCTATGTACAATTTTAGTAGATTATGAACTCAAAACTTGAAATTTGAAATGAAATCTACTAAAACCAAATGTTTGAGTATAACCGTATCTAAACTTTTTATGGTTTGCTTAAAGTTTGTACAATTACATGGCACTCACTTCGTAGATATTTCATGAGATTGTACACGTCAATGTTTATGATGCCAAATAATATATTAACAAAGTTCGTGTTTCTGAATTAACCTGAATTTCATACGATCCCAAAAATGGAACTTCACTCAGACGTATTTGGTGTTAATATTAATCAAGATGCATGTAAGAATAATCATATGCATGTTTGTATTCATATCTGTTTCTATTTATAAATGCGCACACATACACATATATGTGAGTGTATGCGTGTGGAAAATCGATAGAGTGTTGATAGATTAGATAGATAGATAATAGTTAGATAGACAGATAGATAGAAACACAAAGATAGATAGATAGAAGCACATATATGTATGTGTCTGTGTATGATACATAAAAGCATTACACGAAACTTGGTTCTTGATTTTAAACACTGTGAGCAAGATTTTAGGCTTATCTTAACTTGTTCCCCTTATCGTTTCCTATCATTTCCATCCTTTGTTTCCAATTACTTCCAAACGCTTAATTTCTCTCGCTTCTATCACATTTCTCCTTGTCTTTTTGGAATTTAAGTTTGCGCTGTGTTTGAAAGGTATCTTCAGTTCAACATTTTTGTCTTTGTTCGTTGAAATAATTAGAAGTTAGAGTAGAAGTTGAATGAATCTTTCCTTTCATGTATTCTACGAGGCCTTATTGTGCTGGTTGTCGAACACTTCCCGATCAATATATCATCATTCCTAACTGTTTTCTCTTGCATGTTGTTATTTGTTAGCTGTTTGCTTATGTTCGTATCTTTCCAGGCTAGTTTTATTTTATATTTCTACTTCCTCAAAGCTGAACAATAATTTTTGTTCTGTCAGCCACAAAATCATTTCCTCTTTAGCTATCTACATCGACAACCTCACAGAGAACTCCATCTCCTCAAGCAATTTAAAATTTTTGATATATGAATTCATTCAGATCCACTCTCTCTCGTTGCCTATAACCCTCATAATTCAACACTTTCCTTCAGGAAATCTACGGCATATCTAATGTTCATTTCTAAAGTTATTGCACTTGCTTCAACTTAATAACAATTTTTCTGTACAAGGAAGTAGAAATATGTATATTTCAGTAATGTTTAACTGGTTAATTTTGCAAAGTATTAAGCATTAAATATCAGCATCATCTAGGCCGGAATAGAGGTCGTTTCTTCATGCAGCCGTTTTGCGATTGCATATACATTCTTATTCTTTAATTCCTATTATTTACGATAATATTTTCAGTGAGGCATTAGAAGTAAAATCTGTATTTTCATTTGTTGTCTTCTTAGGGTACAGATTTCAATTATAAGAAAGACAATTACAAGGAAATAATATGAATCCTAATGGCTTAATGCATTTCCTTTTATGATATATATGATCCAGATGTTTCGGAGCTCGAAGCTTAAAATTTTAAAATTTGCTAGTTTAAATCGTTGAACGTTATGCATTTGAAGGCGGCGAGCTGGCAGAAACGTTAGCAAGCCGGGCGAAATGATTAGCGGTATTTCGTCTGCCGTTACGTTCTGAGTTCAAATTCCGCCGAGGTCGACTTTGCCTTTCATCCTTTCGGGGTCGATAAATTAAGTACCAGTTACGCACTGGGTCGATGTAATCGACTTAACCCCTTTGTCTGTCCTGTCTATATTTAGCCCCTTGTGGGCAATAAAGAAATTGAACGTTATGCATTTGATGCAATATATTGGACACGATGTCATTTCTGAACACCGAACGAAATGTTATAATGTTATTGCATATCTTAAGAAGAATCACTCTCTGTTTCGGGTTATACCAGTCAATCTCTCGCCATATGTTTTGTAAACGAAGCTCTTAATGATGCATGTGGTTAAACATACAAGCAATAAAACTTTGAGCAGCTTTTTTTTTTTTTTTTTTTTTATAAAAAACTGTATGTTTTCATACTTATACACAGATGAGCATAGCATAAAGCATTGCAGATGAAGAGAGTTATATACATTTTGTCGGTAACATTTAACGCTGGGTTGTATGCATTGCCATTTAAAGATTAAGATTCATATTTCAAAATTCCGTATACCATTATTGATTGTAGAAAATAAAATGAAAGATTATTTAGCTGATATTTCTGTCCATCGATCCATCGATCCATCAATACATACACATATATCTACATCATATATATGTATGTATGTATTGTTTTTCCTCGCATTAGGTACTGAATCTAGTTATTTTGAGAAGTCCACTGTGTGGCGTTATTATTTTTCTGTAATAATGCCCTTTATATAAATATAAACGAATAATTATATTCTTGGGAATAGAAATTTCCCTTATGAATTTTTTTACAAACTGGCTTCTTGATAAAATTCTTGTAAAAGAGTTTTATCCCTTTCTGAATTTATTTATATATATATATATATATATATATATAAATAAGCAACACGGATTTCAAAGGTGATTGCAGTACGCACGTTTCATGTTACTTCAATTTATTTAAGTAATGCGCGATTTATTTAAGTAAACCGTCTATATGTATATATATATATATATATGTATATATATATATATATATATATATATATATATATATATATATATATATATATATATATATATATATATATATATATATATATATATATATATATATATATATATATATGTATGTATATATAGGGAAAAAGAATGAAATGGTAAACTAAGCCAAAGTAAATA
>NC_142930.1:143257976-143285476 GCF_046866305.1 Octopus bimaculoides
TTTACACGCTCAGCCAAACTTCTTGCCGTCTCACCTATGTATGTTGTGTTTCTGTTTTTACACTCACCATCCATACAGCTTATTTTGTAGACTACATTTCTGGCTTTGCAGTTGACACCAGGACTATTTTTGCACACAATGCAACTCTCCTCAACACACCTTGTTCTTCTGAAGGGATATGTTTTACATATTATTGATCTAATTGATCTCCCTGGTTTTTCTATAACATTTATCCTCAACTTGCAGACCCTATCATGGGCCCACCATGTCGACCGATTTGTGGTGCCAATATTGCCAGCAATTATAGGCTGTCATTCTTCCTCTCACAGATATTAAGACCACACATCGAGATATCTCCTGATGTTTGTGAAAGCACTGAGGACCTCCTCAGCAGAGTCAATGAATGTAACTGCTCCCATGACCTGACATATTGTATTATAGGCAGTATGGATGTAGTATCTCTCTATCCATCCATTGACATTGACTTTGCCGTAGAGAGATGTGTTGAAATTATTTCGGTAAGTGAAGTAACCTTCCGTGAAGTGAACACGAGGGAACTAGGCCTCCTCCTAAAGCTCGTTTATAATAATGAATACTTAGATCACCACGACCTAACTAGATTCTGCCCCACCAGGTCAGGACGAGGTAGACCACATACGATCACATCAGCTGCTAGAAAAACCACCGCAGAGCGTTGGAAGGGATGGAATACACCCACCCACGACCCAGAGGATAATATCCAAACACGAAAAATGGTTGCACATGCTGTAGGTGCAAGTCTGAAGACCACCCTGCAGAACCATATAGTTAAATTCAATGAAAAACTATACATGCAGGTCCAGGGAGCGGCTATTGGTGTCAGTGTGGCCGGAGACGTGGCAAGCCTATTCATGACCTGGTGGGACAAAAAGCTGAAAACAACTCTCGAAGAACACTCAATAACACTCAAACTATACGGGAGATATGTGGATGACATTAACATCGTAGTCAAAACACCATCAAACATTCAGACTGAAGAGAACGAGAAGATCGTGATGGAAAACATCCAGAATATAGCTAATACAATACACCAGAGCATCAAAGTAACAATAGATTACCCAACAAGACACCTAAACATGAGACTCCCAGTACTTGACACAGAACTTTGGCTAGAAACAATTAATGACAAAGTTCAAATCCTCCACTCACATTATATGAAACCTATATCTTCAAAGTATGTTATCCATAAGAATTCGGCTCTATCACACAGTGTGAAAATCAATATATTAGTAGCCGATTTGGTTAGAATAATGAAAAACATATCCCCCCTGTGCGGTCCATGGGAGGGGCAAAAACATATTCAAGACTTCATGCATCGCATGCAATTTTCGGGATACAGCCAGAAAGATAGAATCCGGGTATACAGAGGAGCTAACAAGAAATTTGAGGAGATTGTTGTCAAAGATACAAATGGAACACAACCTAGATACCGTAACAAACAGTGGAATAGACTACAAAGGATTAGTAACAAAACAAACAAAAAGACCACGTGGTACAATACCGACAAGTTCCAGGGAGTAATGTTTGTGGACGCCACGCCACACGGAGAACTGGCCCGCACATTTCGAAAAATCCTCAAAAGTACCAAGTTGAGGATAAATGTTATAGAAAAACCAGGGAGATCAATTAGATCAATAATATGTAAAACATATCCCTTCAGAAGAACAAGGTGTGTTGAGGAGAGTTGCATTGTGTGCAAAAATAGTCCTGGTGCCAACTGCAAAGCCAGAAATGTAGTCTACAAAATAAGCTGTATGGATGGTGAGTGTAAAAACAGAAACACCACATACATAGGTGAGACGGCAAGAAGTTTGGCTGAACGTGTAAACGAACATTGGAGGGACTATAATAATCAAAAACAAACCTCGGTGCTCTACCAGCATGCCAAAGAACAACATGGTGGTGTACTGGACAGAATTAACATAGAAATCCTGTCTAGACACCCCGGTGACGCATCTTTGCGACAAATACAGGAGTCGGTCCTCATAACTGAAACGCAACCAATTTTAAACACCAAATACACGTAGATGAGGGCCTTACAATTGCCCGTGGTTGCATATGTTGTTCACACATATGATGCGGAATATGAACGTAAATAAATTAATTAAAAAGTCTCTATCTGATCTGATATAAACGAAATTGTTACAAACACACATATGGACGCACATACTTACATATAAGCACGAACACATAAGTGCGTGCACACATATGAGCGTGCACACATACGAGCTTGCACACACTCACATGCTCATACCAAACAGTTTCGAAACAACGCCAAAACAACGCCAGATCATATATTCAAAATAAATGGAAGGGGAGAGACAAGTTACTGAAGAGATTGCAAGAGTGCAATGAAATAATTTAACAAAAAACTATATAAATTAATAAAGGACTGAACCAGTGCGTGTGTTTATTACCGGCATAATGCCTCTCCCAAGGTTTAATTGTATTTCTTTCAACACACGTATCCACATCAAGAATCTTGCACACGAAATACACATACGAAATATATATATATATATATATATATATATATATATATATATATATATATATATATATATATATATATAACATATATATACATGCATATATAACACATAAGTATATGTCTATATCCTATCTATATATACATATTTATATCTATATATATATATACATAGTTTTTTTTACGGTTCCCATGTCATCTAAATATAAATTGCTCAGATATGGGGACGTCTTTACATGTGAGGGACTTCGTGAATTTATTTTTATTAATATGATATTACTTGCGGCATATCATGAACCTTGATTGAAAGTCACAGAATATTCCTCGTTCAGATTTTAAGAGATAACGTACAGTTTTGTAACTGTATGATAGTCATCGATCTTTATTGCAGCCCTGGATAGTTTAGGATACTTGTCTATTTTATAATTATCGAGATGTTCCTACATAATTGGGTCGGAATTTGGAGTGGATTTTATCGATCCTTGCTTGCTTGTTATGTATTTTGTTGTCTCTCTCATTTATTCGATTACGAATCGCAATTGCACCCAGGGTGGACTTCGGATATTCAGTATATAGAGACGTAACAAATTGTGGCAAATTATGTTCTGAGATTTTTGATTCTATGCACTTTCGATTCTACACATGAAAAGTTCTATCTTTGGGCATTGCATTGCGGGGTTTAACCTCGAATAAACACATTTTAAGCAATAATTGGACATACTGTATATAAATACTTTTTTTTAAAAATCTCATGCGAGTGTTAAAAATTGTTTAACAGAGTGTGAAATAATTCAATTTTAAATCTTGATTTATTTTTTCATTCATGACTTTAAAATGATAAAATAATATAACTTAAGCATTAAAAATTCTGAAACATAAAACTTATAATTAAAATAGAAAAAAACTGTAATGCTTCAGAGCTCAGACAGCAACTGAGTATGTCTGGGCGATAAAAGTTTGTTTATAATATAGAAGTAATAGGATAAACATCATAATATGGTTTAAACAGATTAAAGATAAAAGAATTGAGTATCAAGTGAATAATATATTCTAGTTCATATCTAAAATAAATGAATCTGTGGTTGAGTGTATGGATTCCAGGTTCGAAGTGTCAGGGAACAATGAAATGTCGACAGGTGGCTAGAGTGACATGTGTTTGCATTCCGGAAGAATTGCATAGCGGCATTTCGTCTCTCTTCACTTTCTAGGTTCAAATTCTGCTAGTACTCAACTAGGATCGATGTCATCGACTTACCCCTCTCCCGAAATTTTTTGCCTTGAGACAAAATTTGGTATATATATATATGTATATATATATATATATATATATATATATATATATATATATATATATATATATATATATATATATATATATATATATATATATATATATATATATATATATATATATATATATATATATATATAAATATGTATATATATATATATATATATATATATATATATATATATATATATATATATATATATATATATATATATATATATATATTTATATATATATATGTATATATATATATGTATATATATATATATATATATATACACCCAACACGGACATCAATATTCGTTCTTCTAACACTAACGCTCGTACACTGGAACAAAACCACAATGGATGCCAAACCATTAATATTCTAGACAATAATAATACCAATAATAACACTGATAGGACAAATAGCCATAACAATAATTCCACTGATCTAGTTTGAATTACGGAAAAATTTGGATAAGTACTGTTTTCACTTTGCTAAAGATTTTCTACTATTTGAAAATAATATGTATTCTTGTTTTTATACTATTCATTTGGTTCTTTATAGATTATTTTAATAGATAACTTATTTAACACTAAATTATTTAGAAGTTATAGTTTCATTTCAACATAATATTAGAACTTCGATTGGAATAGTGTTGATATATTTTCGATTATTTTTGATTAATATTATTTGATTAATTATTAATCTTTATAGTTTATAATATCGTTAAAGTTTTTTTTTAAATCAAAACTTTGTATATATATATAAAGTTTAACCTTTTATTCTTAATAATTTTTTCTTTCATAATTTTTTCATTCATAATTTTTTCCATTCATAATTTTTTCATTCATATTTTTTATTATTACGTTTGTAGAAATAAATAATCTTATATTTTTCTATTATTCAATTGATCTTTAATTATAATTAAATAAACGTCTTTAGCTTTAAATAGTATAGCTTTAACTATTACACCGGTTAAATATGTACTAATTTTATCTTCATTATTATTTTAAACTTAAACTTCGTTCAACTTGTATTTAAAACAATGATAATTTAAAACAATGATAATTTATGTAAGATGTTTTTTGTATATAATATACATGTTATTATAATGGATGAAGGGATGGTTATTGAATGGTTATTATTTTGATATTATGATATTTTTTAAATAACTTTTCTATCTTTATATAATAAGTATTTCATATTAATTCATTTGGTACTTATTGTTGGTTGAGATATATATCTAATTATTGTTCTACTTACGATCTGACGAGTAGCTATATTTTTGAATAGAACTTATTTTCGATAATTTCAATTGATTGTAATCGATTTAAATTTCTTTTCTATTTGAAAATTGGTTATGAAACACGTGTAATCTTTTTATTATATTTATCTTATGATATTTACTTTACTTTATATTATACTCATTTATTGTGCTTTTAATTATTAATTTTTCTATATGTGATAGTGGATTTTCATCGATGAGTTCTTGAAAATTGGTTATTTTCCCTAAAACTATATATTATATATATATATATATATATATATATATATATATATATATATATATACATATATATATATATATATATATATATATATATATATATATATATATATATATATATATATATATATATATATATATATATATATATATATATATATATATATATACATATATATATATGCACCCCATTCTCTCTTAACACTAGGAACCTAGCCAAATCTTTCTTTAAAATACTAGATTCTAACTTCCCACGGCAACATAAATACCACTCTATATTCAACAGATCCACTTTAAAATTATCGTATTCTACCACTCCTAACGTTGAATCTATTATAGCAGCTTCTAACAAACATAAACTCTCGCTCTATTACCATAACCTAAGCAACCGTAACTATGCTAGCACCAGCACCCGACCCACACATACACCCAACACGGACATCAATATTCGTTCTTCTAACACTAACGCTCGTACACTGGAACAAAACCACAATGGATGCCAAACCATTAATATTCTAGACAATAATAATACCAATAATAACACTGATAGGACAAATAGCCATAACAATAATTCCACTGATCTAGAATCCTACACATCCCCTAATAACAAATCCTCCAATAATAATAACTCAACCACAAGCATACGCAACCCTCTAGCCTCCTACACTTGTAACTGTCGCTCCAGGACTATCTGCCCGCTTCAAACACATTGCGTAAGATACAATGTAATATATAAATGCACCGTGAACAATCTATTACATAACTCTACTGCCACGTACATTGGTGCAACTATAAACTTTAAACATCGCTACGCAGCCCATATGCACTCTTTTAGATACGACAAACACAGTAAATCTACAACATTAGCCAATCATATTCATCACCTCAAAAACAAAAATACCCAATACACCTTAAAATGGTCCATCTTAGATTCTGGAACTCCATACCAGGGCCAGCGCTCCAATTGCAAGCTTTGCCTAACGGAGGCGTTCCATATTTTAAAATACAATTCTCCCACTCTACTTAATCGATATAACGAAGCGTTTAGCAACTGCAACCACCGCTCTTTCCACACATTTAGGTTCTATCACAAGCAAAATTGCACAAATGATCACGCAACACAATAACACAACCCCCCACAGGCAACCTATTCAACCTGGCAAAAACATCCATCTTTCACCATCTTTGAATAGGATTATTTCCTTTCGATCATCTCACCACACATATACCACCAAATCTAATTCTTCTATTCTCAAATTCACAAGAACACCACCTACGCATTCAATCCATTTCCACCGTCTATAAATAGGCTTGGCAGCATCCTAAAATATGATACTACTAACTACCTTTCCCACCCATCCCTTTCCTTGATCTCTGTCCTTGATTTATCACTCATACCCCCACCACCTATATACTACACACACTCATTCCTTCCTACTCACTAGACCTTTTAACCTCATCCCCCTATTCCTCCTTCACTCTATATGCTCATCCCCTCTACCCTGTTAAGACCAACTGACCATAAATATATCGCTACCATCCTCCGCCTCTATCTCTCCTCTATCCACTTTCCCATTCTGTCTTCATGACTTGACCTAATTACCGCTCACTTTTCACTTGACTTGGCCATTCTTCAAGTAAACAAGCAAAAATCCATCCCATACTAAAGATATCCGCCTATGGATATAATAATAGATTACTTTATTTTTTCTGTCTCCGATGAAAGGAAGTACTGGACCTTCCCAGAAACAGCTGTAAGACTCTATCCATAAAATACTTCTCCAACTTCACCTTTGCTCTCTTTATCTTTTTGTTTTTATATATTTACACACACACACACACACACACACACACACACACACACACACACACACACACACACACACACACACACATATATATATATATATATATATATATATATATATATATATATATACATATATATATATGTATATATACATATATATATATATGTATATATATACATATATATATATATATATATATATATATATATATATATATATATATATATATATATATGTATATATATACATATATATATATATGTATATATACATATATATATATGTATATATATATATATATATATATATATATATATATATATGCACTACAATAGGAAAAATCTTTTCAATGGAGGCTTTTCTCTCTCTCTCTCTCTTTCTCCCCGTATCTGTCTGTGTATACAGATAAACATACATACATACATATATACTTGGGTATGTGCCTACATAGAAGTACATAATATACATGCGTGTGCGTTTATTATTTCGAGGCATGGGTAGAATAAATATATTACCATATATTTATTCATGCATGCATTAATGCGTGTAACTGGCTGCAGATGTACTTTGTCATGCAACGGTAAGCGACTCAAAAGTGTCCCCAGTAATAAGAATGTGTTGTTGTCACTCCGTCGCTTACGACGTCGAGGGTTCCAGTTGATCCGATCAACGGAACAGCCTGCTCGTGAAATTAACTTGCAAGTGGCTGAGCACTCCACAGACACGTGTACCCTTAACGTAGTTCTCGGGGATATTCATCATGACACAGTGTGACAAGGCACAACAGAAACAGGAAGTAAGAGTGAGAGAAAGTTGTGGTGAAAGAGTACAGCAGGGTTCACCACCATCCCCTGCCGGAGCCTCGTAGAGCATTAGGTGTTTTCGTTCAATAAACACTCACAACACCCGGTCTGCGAATCGAAACCGCGATCCTATGACCGCGAGTCCGCTACCATAACCACTGGGCCATTGCACCTCCAGTAATGAGAATAATAACCTAGATACCACATTTGGACACATTTCTAACAAGATTAAATTCCCGTACAGTTATGTATTCCAATCATACATGCCATGCATGTGAATGTGTGAATATGTGAATGTGGTAATGTTGGCGTTCATGTTATATATGGTAACTACTGAGTGAACTCTGTTCAGATATAATTCTTTATAATCATTCGCATATGGCCAGTAATTTTGGGTGGTGGCGGAAAATCGATTACGTCGTCATCAGTGCTCAAATGGTGCATTTTCTATGAAAGTCGATGTTATGAAAGGCAAAGCTGATATCTGTAATAATTTAAACTTAGAACGTAAAGAGCCGGGAGAAATCCCTCTAATGAGTTTTTCCGACGCTCTAGCGAATCTACTAGCTAATCTATGAAAAAATAAGCACTTCTAATTATGTATTCCCTGTTTACCATATAAAATGTTCTATTTATTACAAACAAATAGTGAATGAATTCACAAAGATTCCCGATGATGAAGTTCTATCGATGGTTAGATAAATCAAATAAAACATAAAATCAGTTTCGTTGAAGATATCAAAGCAACGACAACAATAATAATCCTCTCTACTATAGGCACAAGTCATGAAATTTGGTGGGATGTGGCCAGTCCATTAGATCGACCCCAGTACGCAATTCATACTTAATTCATCGAACCTGCAACAACAACAATATTAATAATTGCTTCAAATTTAGCCACAAGGGCAGCAATTTTGATGGAGGGGATGAGTCAATTATATCGACTCCAGTGTTCAACTGGTACTTATTTTATCGACCCCAACAAAATGAAAGGTAAAGTCGACCTCGGCGGAGTTTAGAACGTAGGGACGAGTGAAATGCCGCTAAGCATTTCGTCAGGCTGGCTAACGTTTCTGCCAGTTTGCTATTTTAATGCATGATAATAATAATAATAATAATAATAATAATAATAATAATAATAATAATAATAATAATAATAATAATAATAAAAGACCCAAAAACTAAAGAAAAAATATAACATGAAAACCATAGTTGACATTGATGCCACCATAGAAACCATCAAGCAAAAGGTATGTGCTAAAGCTGCCCGCATAGCAAGGTATGAAAAGCGTGTTAAATTCTTCCGAGATAATAACATGTTCAAAAATAACCCCAAAAATTTCTACAGGAAGATAGGGAAAACACCAGTAACAATAAAGTCTGTCCCATCAAAAGAAGAAGTGCAAGAATTTTGGAATAAAATCTGGGCAGAAGATAAAACACACAATGAAAAGGCCCCTTGGATTGATAGAATAGCTACAGACCAAGACTCCTTAGAGGAGCAAAAGTGGGAGGGGGTCAGGGTAGAAGATATAAGATCTGCTCTCAGGAGGTCAAGCAAATGGAAGTCTCCAGGAAAGGATAAAATTCCTAACTTCTGGTTGAATGCCTTCCCAGAAAGCCATGAACTGCTAACAAAACTTTACAACGATGTTTTGCAAAATCCTAGTTTGATGCCCTCTTGGCTAGTTAATGGTTTAACATTCCTGCTTCCAAAAAATGAGGAAACAAACGAACCAAAAAATTATCGCCCCATAACCTGCTTAACAACAATGTATAAGACGCTAACATCTGTCCTAACCGAGTACACCTATAGTTTTTTAATAGAAAGTAGCATATTCCCTAATGAGCAAAAGGGATGTAAACGTGGATCTTATGGTTGTAAAGATCAGCTACTCATCAATAAGATGATCTTAGAAGATTGTCACAAGCGACACAAAAACTTGTCAATAGCCTGGATAGACTATAAAAAGGCCTTTGATAGCCTACCACATAGCTGGATTAGGAAATGCCTGGAAATGTATAAAATAGCTCCTACTCTGCGAAACTTTTTATCTGTAAGTATGAGATCATGGAGAACCACACTGATGTTGAACAATGACAATGAATCTCTAAATGCTGGAGATGTAAGAATTTCATGTGGCATTTTCCAGGGTGACTCACTATCACCACTCCTCTTCTGTCTAGCCCTAATACCGCTCTCAAAATTGCTCAATGATGCACAGTATGGTTATAAAATATTTGATAAAAATATAAATCATCTCATTTACATGGATGATTTAAAGCTCTTTGCAAAAAATGACCAACAACTCAAAGGCCTACTAGCGATTGTTAAACAATTCAGTGATGACATCAGGATGCAATTTGGCCTTGATAAATGTGCAAAAGCTATCTTTATCAAAGGAAAAATGACAAATACATCTAATGTGAACCTTGACCAGCAAAATGTCATAAAAGAGTTAGAACCAGCGGAGAGCTACAAATACCTAGGGGTAATTGAAGGGGACAATATCAAGCACTCAGTGATGAGGGAAAGGATCAGAAGAGAATGTTATCGCAGGGTGAGAGCAATACTGAAGACAGAGCTGAACGCGAGAAACAGGATCGAAGCGATCAATGCTCTAGCCATACCAGTCGTGACTTACAGTTTCAACATCGTTAACTGGTCAATTACTGAAATATGTAATGTTGACAGAAAAATACGAAAACTGTTGACAATGCATAGAATGCACCACCCTAAGGCAGATATAGAACGTCTTTATCTGCCAAGAAAAGAGGGAGGTCGAGGACTACTACAGCTGGCATTATCAATGAAGGTAGCCACAATTGGCCTAGACACCTATATGAAAAACTCTGAGGACTGGATGCTAAAACTTGTCTTAAAATATGAAAGCAAGAAAGCAAGAAAGCATCTTACTCAGTAACAAAACAGGCAAAGGAATATCTAAGTGAATTCCAATTGCAACAAATTCAAGAATTAGACGAACTAGAAACACCTACAGAAAAAGCTAAGCGCTTGAAAACCCGTGCTAAAATTGCTGCCTTAGCTATTATGACTGAAAAATGGCATGGAAAACCTCTCAATGGCAAATACCCAAAGAGAGCGAATAATGCAGATATTGACAAAGCCCTTACCCACCAATGGTTAATGGCCTCTGGATTGAAATCAGAAACAGAGGGGTTTATCATAGCAGCCCAAGATCAATGCCTACCTACAAAGAACTACCAGGCCAACATATTAAAGAACGGCAGCTCCCCATTATGTCGTATATGCCAACAACAAAATGAGACCATCGATCATGTTGTCTCCATGTGCAGTCTGCTTGCGCCTACAGAGTATCTCAACAGGCATGATAGAGCTGCACAATATATTCACTGGGTAATATGCAAAAACCTGGACTTGCCCCATGATAAAAACTGGTGGGAACACAAACCACCCCCAGTACTTGAAAATGATCACATTGCACTCCTCTGGAACTTCACCATTCAAACTGACAGAAAGATAGACGCAAATAGGCCAGACATCATACTGAAAGACTTCAGACAAAAATCATGCCTCCTCATTGATATGACTGTCCCAATTGATATAAACGTATCTGTCAAGACCTACCAAAAACTGAGCAAATATAAAGATCTTGAAATAGAAATTAGCAAAATGTGGAATCTGAAGACGAAAACAATACCTATTGTCATAGGTGCCCTGGGAATGACAGCGAAACGGGCTGATTACTACCTAGCTCAGATACCAGGAAACCCCAAAATGGCTGAAGTCCAAAAGATAGTGCTCATGGGAACTGCCCATATCCTACGTAAAATACTGTCTATGTGATCTCAAATTTTAAAGCAAACATAATTTTCTTATGGTTTCTTAAACATTCACTTGAACAAAACTGTACAAATCCAAATATATGGTACCCTAGGCATAACACCTACATGAACTTCTAACTTGTTGTCTCTTGAGGTCTCTGGGTGAGACTTGGATCCAACTTGTACAAATGCAAAACAAAAGTCAAACATAAAATAATAATAATAATAATAATAATAATAATAATAATAATAAATGCCCGGATGCAGTACCAGGCACTGGCTCTCATGGCTTCTGATCTTAATTGATTGGAAGTGTTATCATGTACATTGTTTTGTCTTGGTATAAAAGATGGGCTGCATCAAATATTCTACTTAATTCCCACTGATTTGGTTGTCACTTTTTTGACCGTAACCATTTGAGCATGTCCCTTGGTGGCTGACGATATGTGCATCTCTGATCACGAGCAGAAGTATTGGGAGAGCATCATAGTCATGTATTGAGAGGAATTATTTGGGGTTTGAATAATTCACTTTTGGAAACGGCTGTTTTGCTTAACATCCTTAAACAGACCTTATTCAGGGACCTTTTGAGCGGGATGGGCTACTCAACCTGAAGAAAGTTCTAACTGGGCCCCACTTGCGAGGTCATGTGGTGTTTTTCTTGGTATGAGATCACTATGTCGCGCAAATATGGTCGTGATGCATGTGCCTGGTGTACCCTTATCAAACGGATAGTCATTTTGGGTTTACTGGGATTCGTATATTTTACTCCAGTGTCATTTTGATGGCATGCACTGCTCTCTCACTCAATAATAATGATGATGATGATGATGATGATGATGATGATTATGATGATGATGATGATGATGGTGATGATGATGAGGATAATGATGATGATGATGATAATAATAATAATAATAATAATAATAATAATAATGATAATAATAATAATAATAATAATAATAATAATAATAATAATAATAATAAAATGCTTTCTAATTGATGTATCAATACCAGCAGATGACAACGTTTCTCTAAAAGAAATGGAGATCGACAAGAAACAATAACTCATATTATCTCTGGCTGCCCAGTCCTGGCTAAGAAGGAATATATTCACAGACACGACAGAGCTGGGACCTATATACACTGGAAGCTATGCCAACACTATGGAATAACAACAGAAAAAAGATGGTATAAACACACGCCAGAAAAGGTCACAGAAAACGAGAAAGCAACCATACTCTGGGATATGCCAATACACACAGATAGAGAAATTAAGGCAAATAGACCAGATATAGTTGTCAAAGATCATGAAGACAAAAAATGCTTTCTAATTGATGTATCAATACCAGCAGATGACAACGTTTCTCTAAAAGAAATGGAAAAACTTTCAAAATACAAAGACCTGGAAATAGAGATAACTCGAATGTGGAATCTAAAAACAGAAACAATTCCTATCATAGAAGGTGCCTTAGGTATAATAAAAAAATATTCAGACAAATACATAACAAAAATTCCAGGACTTACAAATATATATAACATACAGAAAATTGCACTACTGGGTACTGCACACATTCTACGCAAAACACTTTCAATACAGTAAACATAAGAGCACCACAGCACACCACAGCACATACCCAAGGCGCACAGAGCTGCGCTCTGTAGTGAAGTGAAAGCACGTTATAAAAATAAAACTACTGAATAATAATAATAATAATAATAATAATAATAATAATAATAATAATAATAATAATAATAATAATAATAATAATAATAATAATAATCATAGAGATTTTATTGCTTTCCGATTCTCTCTCTCCTCATTCCACACCGAATTACTTGGAAAAACGGTACGTACAGATAACAAGTGCTTGGCGTTTTAAAGGAAAAAATACGATCAAATTCTTTTGTATTTTCATGACAAAACTTTAAAAAAAAATTATTTATTCAACAGAATAGGTTTTCTCTTATTCACTGATTTAAACAAGATGGTGCTTTTTTATTTTTTCCTTTTTTGGTCCCCCACTGTGATGCTTCAGAGCTAAGTGTTACCAGTAATGATAAAGTGAGCTGCAGTTTTGAATGTGAATCCACTGCGTCAATCCATGCAGCAACATTTCTGAGAGGAACGTTTTATTATAAAATGCGATCGGCTGCTCAATAACTGAATGACTGTTGTGTGTCAATTAGCGGATGTCCTATAAACAGGAAATTTGAAAGCTTAAATATAATTTTCTTTAGAATTAAACAACACACTTAGGCCAAGAGTTGGAACGGCAGTATGATGCTTTTCCTCCATATTTGTGTGTTCCTTTTGAAATTTTATAGGATTTCCTTATATCAGATATCTAATATGTTGTTTGAATTACAAACACTTCAGTTAATTCTACATCGACATTTTATTGGTTTCGTGGAAAGAGCTTACATCGCTTATTGCTTCGGTACTTTATATAAGTACTTATTCATGATTTCATTCTTTCAGCAGTAGTTGCCCACAAATAACGGATGTATAATATTCATATGTTCTTTGGCTCCTTTTATTCGTTTCCATAATTTTCGGAATTTTCGATACCATAGCAGGTAGACGGAAAATATTTATTATAATGAAGGACAAGACAAAAACTTATTTCTAGTATACCTGAATGTTATACGAATTTAATTGAACAGCATGATATGATACTAAACTTGATTCTAAATAACTGATTAAATGTTAAAATGAAGTTAATTTTCGGATGCGTTTTAAGAATCGGCGCATTGTGTGGAAGATATTGCCATGACAAGAAAATTGATAAGAAATATTTGTCAATAAGCAGTCACAGTGCTTTCATTATTTAATACCCTAATTCTGTTTTAAATACATATAACTTATGTAATACCGTTCCTACTGATAAAAATAAATTAATGTCTTTACAGGTATTAATGTAGGACCAAATCATTTTATCTGACTGGCAATTCTTTTTTATTATAGCAAGAATTTAGAAAGCATAGTTAAATGAAAGATGATTAGTTAAAGTTGTATGGAAGTATTTCATATTGAAATCTTTCGTGAATAATAGAATTCAATCGAAAAATATATTACTTGCTGCGTGCAGAATTTAGATCCCTTAATAAGTGTATTTGATGTAGTTATAAGGTGTTATGAAGTTTTTAGAAGCTACTATGATATAAATTGTCACTGATCAGTCATTTGAGTAATCTTGTGAAAGTTTATATTATTTTGTTGAAACAATAGCATATTGTGTAATCAAAACAAAACAATACTGTTTATAATGACATTAATTTTGGTGTGAGCTTGTAGAATCGTTAGCATGTCGGACAAAATACTTAGCGGCATATTGTCCGCCTTAACGTTCTGAGTTCAAAATCTACTGTGATCGACTGTACCTTTAATCTTTCGGGATCAATTTAGCGTTTAATTCTTGCGGGGTTGATAAAATAACTACGAACTGAACACTGGAATCAATTTAATCAACATACCTCTCCCCCGAAATTGCCCACTTTAAGCGAAAATTTGAAATCATTAAATTTGTTATGAGATAGAAACTAGCTATCCGGTCAATAAACTTTCAGTTATTAGTAGTAGCTAATTATTATTTATAATTACATAGTTATTCCATTGAAAGTGTATTAGATGAGAGACTGCGATATGAAGTTTCATAATTGATAGCGAACCATATTCCTTTTTATCAAACTAGCTGAATATATTGTAATGAGGGAAAATAACTTCATTTTAGGATGTCATTTTTTTGTCATCGAGGCTATTTTTCGGTGCGGCAGCATTTGTAGTAACTTTTGAAGAATCCGATATAAACACGTTTTCTCATTTTAAACATCTCGAAAACAATTCAATAACAACAAAAGATAAAAATATAAGTCTTAATTGCACGAAAACTGTCAACGATGACACCAAAACGATACTAACTGCAGAGAGATGAATTGCAATAACCACAGAATTTCTTTGTTATAGGTAAATCATAGTACTTTTCATATATTGACGTTTTATTGGATACATAGCACCAGCTGGATCAAAAGCAGACTGACCATATATTTGTCTTTTATATTTCAAGTCACGGAAAGTTATCTTAAAAGTATTTTCCTTCGGCTGAACAGCTGACGTTAGACAATATACACAACATTTATCTAATTACCAATATCAAGTAGAATAATCTAACTGAAGTCGCTATCGGAACACGGTTCATTAATCTTTTACTTTCGTTTTCCCTATACTCAGAATTCAGATATGATATTCACTCTATACAGAATACTGGAAATACAGCCAAATACACAATGTATATTTAGAATTATTCTCGACATAACTTTTATTTGAAATGCATTCCAAACACGTTGGAATTTATTCGAGAAAGAAATAATTAAATCACCAATAATTTGCTGTTACTTTCAAAATTGGACCGCCAAATCATATATTACATTTTACTTTTATAGTATGAGTGTTGTACGAATTCATCAATATCAGTATATAGCTTTAGAAATCACTAAAACAGTAAACATCAGAATTCAACTAAAATAACCAAAACAAGTGTCATATATAAGGAAATATATTCTTTTACACACAAATCGTTTCCCTTCTTGGGAAAATAACATTATACTATAAAATAGTGAATATTACAAAATTGATTGGATGACCATCAGATGAAAATATAGTTAACCTTCAGTGCGATAGATATAATAGTAGAGTGCCAGGACCATACAGAAATTATAATTCCTTAATACTTTGGTATTCAAAGAACTAAATTTGTGTGCACAGAATGTTAAGTCTCCGAGACCTGAAACTTCTTTCTAAATACTATTTGGGATAGTTTCAAAATATTTACTCAACATGGGATGCATGCGCTAAGTGCTCGACAAGTATTCCATAAAAAAACTTTCAGGGCTGTAAGCCTCTTGAACCGTAACCTTCTTTCTAAATACACTGTAGGATAGTTTCAACATATTTAGCTATTATCGGGGCGGGTGCGCTAAGCGCACGTCAAATATTCTCTTTACGTTTCAACTCTTAACTGTCAATGATTACGTATATTCAAAGGGGATCCTACACAGTCTGATGTAGACTGACAGAATTTATAAGTGCGTATCAATAATAAGAGATAAAAAGGTGATGGACTTAAAAATTGTACTTCTTTATTTCAGTATTCGGTATCACAGAACTTCGCAATATAGATGCAATCCATAGATACACATCATAGGAGCATCATGCTTAACTACACACATCATCATTCGAACTTTTGGCTATGACTGCTGCTCATATGCGGTGCGCCTATAAATTGCATCTACAGTGTGATATCACGTGTCATGGAATACTGAAATATGTGTAATCGATGAAATAAAGAAGTAAAGAAGTGTTCTTTTTCTCCTATTGTATATATATATATATATATATATATATATATATATATATATATATATATATATATATATGTTTAGAGAAAGAAAGAGAGAGAGAGAGAGAGAAAAAAACAAAAGAAAGAGAGGGAGATAGATTGCCTGACATATAATGTATATCTTAATGTTAACCGTACTTTCATCAGATGTATTTCTTACTAAGTAATTTAAAAGGGCGCAGAGTGTCTAAAGCTACCACATCTACTGAATGTAAGGACATGCCAACGCGGAAGACATTTTCTGGTAAATAGTAAAACTTCATACCCAATCATGCCATCGAATCTTTCTTCGAAAAGTCGGACGTATCATAACACTATCTTTCGATACATTTATTGCATTGTTTAGCTTCCTTTTTCTTTGCCAATTCGCTCTAATTTTTGTGTTTGTTGGAAACATTAATTCAGAAGCATGCATATAAGCACTGTCGCAGTAAACTACTTCTTTAAAATCCCCATATCTCCGATTGATAGAATAGAACTTTTATGTTTTTGAAAAAATGTTTCCTCTTCATCGTGATACGTTGACCTGGTGTCAATATTTATAACCGTCAACCTCGTGATATTTCACCAGGTTTCAATGAATAAATAAATAAATATATTTATGATACGGAAAGAATTCTAATATCCTCATATTTTATCATTGCACTTTTGCGAAATCAGTCAAAAATCTTATTGGGTAACACAATGATGGTGCATACTTTGACTGCAATACAATCGTGCCTTTTTGTATCATATATCATTCACTCGACGTGTAGACGACTGCATTCCTATTTATTACACGATTTGTGCTTCATTTCATGACGGTCTATACATAGTATCTCATAATTATTGATTTTCCTGCATATAGTTTCGGTTTGGTTATTCTCAGTGTTTTACTTAATAGTAGGTGGATATTTTATGTCATATATCTGCGATCAATAAGTCTACGTTAGTGTTTATTTGTTATTGAAGACGATCTTTTATTAACGAATAATATTGCTGAAATATCAACGCGTTCAAATTTCCATATTTCATCGTGCTTTTTGATTAGTTTTATGGTAATATTTGCGTATCTGTTACATTTCGAAAATTGTGATAATATTTCAAATGAACTTTAGGTACACTTCACATTAATGCTGTTTAATTTTCTCGCACAAACTCAAATGACCACATCTAAATAGTTAAGCCTCACTATAAGGTTTATTCTGCATTGCGTTTTTCGCTCGTAGAGGTACTATTTAAAATTGTTTACTTATAATTTCAAATCGTCTTTCAAGTCATGCTTACTTCATCAGATCTGGATGCGAACGGATCCTGGTGATACTATTATTGTCAGACATCGGCTCAAATTTGTGAATTCCACTGTGCCCAGGGAAACATTTACAAGTAGTTATACAGGATCATTAACGAATTAACATTAAATAATCTCACGTGATAGTGACACAGCGTTTACAGTGCTTACGGTTCTAACTCTGAACTTGTCACTCACTAACGTTTTGGTATCAATCATTTATTTCATTTTTCTAAATATTCTGATTTTATCCAATGCACATATCTACATTCTTTTTTATTTTACTTGTTTCGGTCATTTGATTGCGACTATACTGGAGCACCACCTTTAGTCGAACAAATCGACCCGAGGACATATGGCGTAGTTGGATAAGAGCGCGAGCTACTAACCCCAAGATTCTGAGTCCGATTCCAAGCAGTGACCTGAATAATAATAATAATAATAATAATAATAATAATAATAATAATAATAATAATAATAATAATAATAATAATAATAATAATAATAATAATAATAAACTACAGACAGTACACGGCTTTACCAAGGAAATAGACATGAAATTCGGATTAGAAAAATGTGCCAAAGCAACCCTGAAAACGGGAAAATTAGTTAAAAGTAGCAATATAACACTAGATAAAGCCAATGAAATAAGAGAACTAGACGAAAGCCAACCATATAAGTATTTAGGAGTCAATGAACTAGATATGATACAACATACACACACGAAAGAAAAATAAAGAAAGAGTACTATAGACGAGTTAGATCAATACTAAATACAGAGCTCAATGCTAAAAACAAGATAATGGGTATCAACACTTTAGCTGTCCCAGTTATAAGCTACAGCTACAACATCCTTAACTGGACACTAAACGAACTATGTAAAATAGACAGGAAAACAAGAAAAATAATGACAGGATATAGGATGCACCACCCAAAATCTGACATAGAAAGGCTATATATACAACGCACAGAAGGTGGCAGGGGTCTTATACAGCTAGAAAACTATTATAAAATAACCACTATAGGACTGCAAAAATACCTACTCCAGAAGCAAGGGAAACTAATACAAATAGCCACAAAACACGAGCAAAACAAAAAACTGTTTTCAGTATTTAAGGAAGCTGACAAATACAAACAAGAAATCAATCTACCTAACAAATACGAAGAAGAAGAACAAGAAACAACAAAAGCTATAAAACAAATGAAATCCAAACTAAAACTAGAACAGCAACGGACCATGATAAAACGATGGCAAGAAAAGCCCCTACATGGTAAATACTGGGCTAAACTAAATGTGAAAGAAATAGACAGAGAAAAATCCCAGCAATGGCTGAGAAGCTCAGGACTCAAAGCAGAGACTGAAGGATTTTTAATTGCTGCACAAGACCAAAGCCTCCCCACCAGAAATTACCAAAAACACATAATGAAAAGAAATATAACAAGTAACTGTAGAATATGTGGAGATCGACAAGAAACAATAAATCATATTATCTCTGGCTGCCCAGTCCTGGCTAAGAAGGAATATATCCACAGACACGACAGAGCTGGGACCTATATACACTGGAAGCTATGCCAACATTATGGAATAACAACAGAAAAAAGATGGTATAAACACACGCCAGAAAAGGTCACAGAAAACGAGAAAGCAACCATACTCTGGGATATGCCAATACACACAGATAGAGAAATTAAGGCAAATAGACCAGATATAGTTGTCAAAGATCATGAAGACAAAAAATGCTTTCTAATTGATGTATCAATACCAGCAGATGACAACGTTTCTCTAAAAGAAATGGAAAAACTTTCAAAATACAAAGACCTGGAAATAGAGATAACTCGAATGTGGAATCTAAAAACAGAAACAATTCCTATCATAGTAGGTGCCTTAGATATAATAAAAAAATATTCAGACAAATACATAACAAAAATAGCAGGACTTACAAATATATATAACATACAGAAAATTGCACTACTGGGTACTGCACACATTCTACGCAAAACACTTTCAATACAGTAAACATAAGAGCACCACAGCAAACCACAGCACATACCCAAGGCGCACAGAGCTGCGCTCGGTAGTGAAGTGAAAGCACGTTATAAAAATAAAACTACTGAACAATAATAATAATAATAATAATAATAATAATAATAGTTTACATCGAAAAATAATAGAGGAATGAGAACTCAGGTTCGAAATTTCCACAAGACACCTGATGAAGGATGGAGGGTATATCAGCCGAAACGTTGTGTTAACAACAAGGAAGATGAGGAAAAATATCCGTCAAACGTAAATAATATAAATAATGTATATTGTTTGTAAGCCTAGTACCTATTTTATCGGTCTCTTTTGCCAAACCGCTAGGCTTCACAAAGGAAGTTTTCGATATTATTATTATCATTATTATTATTATTATTTAGGTCACTGCTTGGAATAGAATTCGGAATCTTGGGGCTAGTAGCCTGCGCTCTTAACTACTACACCATATACCTATCGGCCGAAGCATTGTCTTAACAACTAACAAGATGAGGACAAATATTCGTTAAATTTAAATAATGTAAATAATGTAAATAATTCATCATCTCCTAAACATAGAACTGTAAGGACGTCTTATTTAAAAATAAATGTTAATATTTACTTCATTTTATATCTACACCTTGGTTTATTATATTATATGTACATAAAATAAACTTGGACTCGACATGTGAGTCTTTAACTCTAATCTATATTTCTTAGCACTCTTTACCACTAGGCACTAATGCCAGACTTTTACGCTATGTAAATCTTTTTTTTAGAAAAAAAAATGAAAAAGAAACCATGCGCTGATGTAAACACTAATTCGGTTTCTGATTCTTTATTCATTGCTTCATTGATACTTTTAATTAGACAACGTGATCCTGTATGAATTAATTGCATATAATTTTATAGCGCTATTTGACATTTCTGCGTTAAATATGTTCGGTAGTAAACATTTTCAGTATCTTTTCTCTCTTTAAAATAGTTTGATATTCCTGTAGTCTATCCATTAAGGTTATTTCAGATTCTTTTTAGAAGACTTTCTTTATAAATATGAGATGTTTTATATGTACATCTTAATTTTTCTAGCCATAGATGCATAAGTCCATCTGTTGTGAAGCATCTGCAAAGTGCGGCACTACATTTCAATCTTGTTATATAGGTTGAAAATTCTCTGAATATGATTAGATCTTGTGTAGAGAGTACTGACAAAACTTCATTTGTTTTAACGCCTGCGTGACAGTCTATTTATAAGACTCTTTTGAAGTAGTTCCAATATTTCCAACTGATGCTTTCAGTTTCAGTTTTGTAAATTACAAGAGAATTCATGACATGCTAAAATACTAATTAAAGATTCGAATGATGTGCTCAAGGTAATTAAGAAATTGATGATAATGGAATTTACCAGCACATACAACCTATGGTTATGTGTTAAATATTATAACTAGTAATTGCAAAACTTGCGACAAAGTACCTCGAAGACATATCTCTAGAAAGTACAACTGTGAAATATCCATTTACTTTTAACGAGCCGGATAAACTCATGCAACAACAAAATGGCATTCCTGTCGTGAATAACATGGGACATTACATTTACTAACCATTTTTGTTTGGCGGGGGGGGGGGGGATGTAAAAGCAACAATCAATTACAACAATTAGAAAGTCAACAACAGAATACATTTTGAATGAATGAATCATGTGGTTATATTTGGCTGAGTTTTGTAGACTTGGCTGAGAAATATACATATTACAAAACTTGTTCATTCACAAAACTATCATACATCTGGAATTTCAAGATTTATATTTTTTTAATGAAATATATATACATGAGCACTTACTCGTGTGCACAGCTGCAAACGTATATGTTACAGGCAGGAGACCATCATATTTCAAACTGATGCTCTGGATGAAATCACCGTGTAATTTGACCGCTTTTTTCAATATTTTAAGCCTCATTTATCGCAGACCTTAGAGTAAGCTACTTCTAGTGATAAATTTGGTGACGTGATTAAGGAATAATTCATAAAAAAATGTGTACTATTAATTTAGAAATAAAAATACATGTTCGAAGAAGAAAGGTATCAAATGGTTGTGTACATATACACATTAAGGGATACAATTTCTTTTGAGATCTGCAGGCTAATACAAATCTTGTTATTGCTATGTTTCTAGCTGTTTGCACTGGTTTGCAATAGTGAATTTCATCTACACATTATTTGATGTTGACAACGATATGCTTTGTGTCAGACATTTTCAAATAAAAGTATCTGCTGAGATTTCACAGCTGTCATGGATTCATCTATCTTTTTTCATGCATCATTTGACTACGTCTATATTATCGAACAACTCATTCCGGATTTTATGACGATCAGCTTTGACTTGCAATAATTTTAACTGTTATTTACTGGAAACCGATGTAAGTACATTGACGCTCAATGCTATAAATTTATGCCCAATGTCCTTACTTCCTAAAACGCATTACCGTTATAACATTCACCTCATAATCAGTGACAAACCACAGTTCCACCTTACCAGTCAATTCAGTAACTTGCTCTACTGGAATCTCAATTTACTACTGTCTGAGCTCGAATGCGGTACAAAAAAAAAGCAAGCAGATCAAGTGAATGCTTGTGCAAGTCCATATCTAACCGTTGGTATATTTCCTGTTATTTATTCACATAAGACGTATGCAATTGAATATACACTCCAAACCGACTCCTAGGATAAGTCAAGTCAATATTACCAACGTCTTACAAATCAATTTGATCCTCCTAATATACTTGCACTACACGTACCCACTACCATGCTATTTTCATTGTAGTTTGAATTATCAATAACTCATTGCGTTATTGTTGAGACATTGCACCAACGCTATATATTGATGTGACACTTGATAAATGTTTTGTTTTTACATGAACAATTGCGAATAAATGGATCAAGCAGAAACAAGTTTAGAGCCGCTACTAAGTACATGACATGTTGTAGCTTGCAATCGGAACTTCAGTTTCAACTTGCATGCAACTTATGAACGCATATATAAGCATTTATATTTATCTATATTTTATACTACGTTATATTTTATTTTATATTTTGTTTTACAGTACGCTTCTACTAGTTGCCCAAGAAATCCTTTATGAAATTGGAAAATACACCCATGCACAAATATGCTTGTATTTGCATTTATATGTGTATTTATGTTGATGTCTTTTCCCTTGCAAAACTAAGCTCAGAATCAAATTGCGTGATCAGCACATAGCATTAGCATGTACTTTTATAATATATTTTTTTCTATGATTTTTGATGTGTTTGCAAACGCAGCAAATCCTACTTTGAAGTTTCACTTTTTACAGAAAGCCATTATTTTTTAAGTCCATGTTGCCTTGGATCTACCAGGTAAATCCCTTCTCAATAAGTACATCTCAAATCAAAACCAAAAGTACGGAAATTTTAAATATAAAGTTTACGGAATCAAAATTACAGATTTTTTTAACGGTTTCCCTTCAGTAAAATCCTGTCCTATGAAGAATTGTGTTTCACATAGCTGTACTATGCAACACATTGATAGGAACGTCCACCAACATCTTTTTTCCTTCGTTCTCGCATCACAATTGGCTTTTCCTTATTTTCGTCACAATAAGACATTTAAATCTTATAGCTCACGTAGGTAACTATTCTGCTTCAATTCCTACGCACAGTATACATTTTCATACAGTGGTATGTATAGGTCTTCAGGCTATTGTGCCGAAAGAATCTAAGAATGCTATAAAAAGCCAGATACGTCACCACGCTATTAACACAAGAGGTATCTAACTGACAATGTCGAATTCCTTTCATAAGACATATAGATCCTGAAGGTAAATACTTAATAAATTGTGGTATATTCTGTATCAGTAAGCTTTAGATTCTTTGTTGTATCTTCATCATCTACGAGGTGGATAATACTTCTACTAAACGTCGTTACGCAAGTGGCAGTAAACTTAACAAAGCTTTAAGACTTTAATGATTTAAGGGCTATGATTTACTCTAGCTATGAATGAAACATCTACTTTGATCTTTTAACCAACTTACAAATTTACACATATTGTGAAAGGTAAATCATTGTTGCTTAAGTGTTTTCCAATTGTACTTAATCTACAGAAGATTCAACTCTCAAAGTTCATATATATATACGGTAATTCAAATATGTATTTAGTGGTTATGTTGTTTTCAATGCCACATCACAAAGTGAATTAGAGTAGTGTTCTGCAAATGTTATCTACGCAAAAATATACATCTCTTACTGACATGCGTGTACAATTAAATCAGACATGTAGAATAGCGATACTCATTATTACGATGCGTACAATAGAGGGTTGGGGGGGGGGACTAGAAATGTTGGATTTGTAAATTATGTATAATCTACAATTACTTTCATACATACATGACTAGTATCAATTCCGTCAGAACAATACCATTGGTAGTAAACCGTTGTTCCCGTAAGATGATATAGGATTGACTAATCCCCATTCGGAATTATGATTTCGTATATCTTTAAAAGAACTATATGAATTCTTCCCAAAGAGAAATATAAGTAAATTGGTGTGCAATAAACTAGAATGTGAGAGACAGAGACAGAGAGGGAGAGAGTCAATCAGACAAAGAATCAGGATGATAAGAAAGCAGAGACTTTTACTCGTTTGTTTAACATGCTGATTATAACAACGAAAGGCACTAACACTTATTTGATTTTATTGGTAAGGAATATACGTTCAGTAAAATATGTTCAGTAAAACACAAGGAAATCAGGGCTGGAACACTGTTCGTTTCGCTTCTGATAGTTGTCCTGTGCTTGACAATAACGAAGCAATTATACCAGAAACACAAAAGAAGAACAAAATAAAGAAAAAAGAAAAGCAGGAAACACTTATTGAAGATTTCTGTACTTGAATTACAAAACGTTATTGCTATGTTGGTTATGTATTATACTCATATTTCCTTTACAATTAGAACAAGTCCACTTTTGCCAAAAATAGATTTAAAACAAAATATGTTTGAAGTAATTATTATTTTAATTTCCATAAATGATACAAATATATCCGTTATACGCAACTTTAAAAGCAATGATGATTACCTTTGATTATATATCATGTTCAAAAACTAACAAAGGGACAAAAGTTGCGAAGCATCAATAGACTAATGCGGAGTGCGTTCAAAGTTAATTTTTCTCTTTGTGGAGCTACAACAGTCTTTTATCTTCACTGAAAATCATATAAATTAATTTGCAACACTAAATTTTCCTATACAAAATATACATACATACGTGTGTACAGATGCTTACATACGTGAACAGATAGAAATGTATGACGTTGCAAATGTGTGTGAATCGCTGTTCATATATGCGAGCGCGTGTGTGTATGTGTGTTTTTATCTCTCCTCTCTCTCAGTATATATATATATATATATATATATGTGTGTGTGTGTGTGTGTGTGTATATTTATGTATGTATGTATGTATGTATGTATGTATAAATGCGCCAATATAAATATATGTTCATCATTATCAACATCGTCAACGTCCCCTTCGTCGTCATCATGAAGTCTATCATCATAGTCATCATGATCATGATCATCACTATTTTCTTCAGATAATAATTTTTAAAATTGACTTCAGTGCATTCATATTTCGTGAGGACTTAAAATATATGACAATTTGTGGGAGAAAACTAAATAATTTTCATGCCAGTGTTGGCATTACAAAGACGTAAATCATAGGGCCCTTAACCCTTCATGAGCAAGGTACAACCATGTATAAACTAGAAAATTCCTTTTTATCAAAATAGCCAGCAATACTTATTTAAAGATATGCATTTTATTACACGATGAAATATAATCATAAAATTTAACTATTATATAAATTAATTTACAAACGGTTTTTTAAAAATCGTTTTCTAATAGTAAAGTACAGGTTATAATATCGATGTAATTTCAATAAGTTAGTATTGTCGTCTTTGTTGTTATTACCTCCGCCTTAGCGAAAGCGGAGGTATTGTTTCCAGTCGTGTTTGTTTGTTTGTTTGTTTGTCCTTGGACAGGATATCTCAAGAACCGCTTGATGGATTCGGATGAAACTTTCAGGGATGTCTGACCTCCTTACTGGCACGAACTGAATGAATTTGGGAATTGATCCGCTACTGTACAAGGATTCTAGATTATTTTTCTTGTTTTTGGTACTTAATTTTTGAGAGCGGTCGGGTTCATGTTTAGTATTCTCGTTTGAGAGAGCAGTCGGGTTTATTTCAGATATTCTCATTTTAAGAAATCATCTCCAGCTACTCGTTGAGAGGACATTGGTGTTACCTTGGCTGAGGTTTGTGCTCTCTAAGTGCTCTTGTTGTTCTGCAGTTTCTGACAAATCTAACTGCCTCAACCGGTATAGCTCTGTGTTCCTGAGGTATGTGGAACACTGTGTGTTCTTGTTTTTGTTGATGTTTGGGGGATTAAAGACGCTTCCCGTTACTGCATCAAATCAGTTTGTTTTGTTTTATGCTTTAGCTTGAGCCTTTTGATATATTAGTGTTTGTATTGTTTTATTTTTTATTTATTTATTTTTTTAAAATTTTGCTTAATATCATTCAGCCATAGTAGGCTCACTTCTCTTCCAAGTCTTGTAGGATATCAGGCATGAGCTGATAGTTCTCTACATTTCTTCTTTAGTATGATTTCTAATTCTCTTTTCATGTTGCATTTATCTCTTTAATAATTCCACATGTGTTGTCATCTACGTTCACTATTTCAATATAGTTTGTGTCTGTCTTTTAAATTATAGATTCCTTGTTGATAGAGAAATGTGTTTTCTATTTTTTTATGTTGCTTTAATGCATGTAATAGTCGCCAACATCTTCTTTTATGTATTTCTCTAGTCCAATTGTTGTTAATTCATAGACGTCTATCTGAATCAGGCCACGTTCTCCTTCTATGTACGGTAGGTATATTCTGTCGCGACTAAGTGACTTCGGTAAGCTGTTAATAGTTTGCTACTTTTCATTGCTAAGTTTCACAAATTGCCAATCTCCCAGTTTATTATGCTGAAGCTGTAAGATATGAC
>NC_142930.1:143290476-143295476 GCF_046866305.1 Octopus bimaculoides
CATAAAACACATCTCAAACGCAAGCAACATTACTGATACTACTAAATTAAGATATTCGAGAAATATCTACGCGTGAAATGCACTCCAACTGTTCTTGTATGATTATGGTGGATATGATTTATTTAAAAACACCGTTGGTGTTTTATTGCAGCAGGTTGTCAGAATTATACATGTAACATGTCAAAATATATTTCAATTCATTAGTTTTCTGTACAATTCTAAAACTTAATGTTTTGCAATTTTCCATAAATTTTAGGTCTTGACTTAAAGCTTTACTCCTTTGAGAAGAGAGAAAGTAGGAAGTGTCACTGGAAACAAAATTACCGTTCCAACAATTAAAAAGAAAATTGTGAAGGGCTACAGAGATGGTTTTTAGCTGACTTATTCTTTTAAGGCCCGGGAAAGACAGAAGCAAGTTGTCTATTCGAAATTTAAAGTCTGAAATTTTGCGTAATGTAACTGTCAGTTACACACTATGCTTGCAAGGAGTACGTGCGACACATACGTGCGTACGCGCGTACATGTGTGTTTGTGTGTGTGCGTGCATGCGTCCGTGTATAGATATGTAATTATGTGTATACAGACAAAATCTCGAATACAGGCATACTCAATCATACACACTCCTATATGTACTATTTAACTTGTACTATTATAGATATTAGAAATTAGAAGATAGCTTTCTTTTTCCTTCTAGTACAAAGATTTCGAAACAAATTGTAATCCTCTAACTCCTGTCTCTAGTTATTTCTAACTGTTTTCCACGATCGATGTGGTTGCTAGCTGACTGGGGTCGATATAATCAAGTAACACTTTTCTCAACGGGGAAATAGCATGACCCAGCATGATCGCTATAGAATTTATGAAACCAGTAAAACAATATAACAAAAGAATGTATGTGTGTACGTAGATAGATAGATAGATAGATAGATAGATAGATAGATAGATAGATAGATAGATAGATAGATAGATAGATAGATAGATAGATAGATAGATTCCTCAATCGAATCTACATTGTCTGAAATGGTAATACTAAACATAGTCTCATCTAACATCTAATTTACATCTGAAAAGGCACTTATACATTTAGTTAACATGGTAAATGCTTTGATACCAACGTTCAATGAACGTTATTTGCCATTCATCTTTCATCTAAGGAAATTCGTTTAAAATGTGTTCTGCTTTTACGTGGCTATGATATAGTATATTTTATCGGTAAGAATCAATAACACGGTAAAAGTTAGTGAATACTACAATAGCGCATCAACTAATTCAGTATAATTAGATATTTTCGCTGATCTACTTCAAAACAAACGCACACAACTCAACTTGAGAATTATTTAAAACACACAACTGATATAGGTTTTCTTGGTGTTACGTAACTTTCAGTAGACAGGATCAAAATGTTTACATTAATAATATCATTACCAAAAATCGTAAATATATAAACGAATTGAAACAGATTCATAAACGGGTTGGAACTTCATCGCCAATGTTTTCTGTAATAGAATACGCACAAACACACACACATATATAGATAGATCGATAGACGGATAAAGATATATACACATATATATACAAATATATATTTATATTTATATGTGTATATATATATATATATATATACATATATATATATATATATATATATATATATATATATATATATATATATATATATATATATATATATATATATATATATATATATATATATATATATATATATATATATATATATATATATATATATATATATATATATATATATATATATATGTATATATATATGTATGTATGCATATATATATATATATATATATATATATATATATATATATATATATATAGAGAGAGAGAGAGAGAGAGAGAGAGATTCAAGGTTGAATATGGTACTTATGCGTAGGCACCCGAATATCGTATTCCAAAAGGATAGGCGATGAAAAAAATCAAAAAATAAGCAACATGGATTTCAAAGGTGATTGCAGTACGCACGTTTCATGCTACTCCAATTTATTTAAGTAATGCGAGCAATCTTCAGCTGCACGAAAATGCAGAAAATTACAGTAGAAATTTATCTAGTGGTGATAGCATAAGGGAAGGTGTAAGCAGTATGCATGGACAAGGCTATAAAATGTATTAGAATATAAAGGTTTCACTGGTCAGAGTAGTATCAGGTCATTTTACTACTATCAAAAAGTTGAGGAATTAAAACCCTAGGTATATGGGTCAAATAGGTTTTTTTTTCTTTTAGTCTGAATAGAGTAACAGTATAGTTGAACAGATAACAATAATAGTTTAACCAATATTTTCACAATAAGAGGTATGTTAATAAAATAAATAAAATGAGATGTAATTATTTCTTACAAAAATCATGAAATAATGTCAGTATTGAATTCAGGGGCTCTAGATAGGGTGTAAAGTTTAAGGATATTAAGTATATTGGGTTCATGAAAACTATTTTGAATTATCTTAAAAAAAATTATAGCTGAAAATAAGATAATGATACTATTTAGGAGACACATAGGTAAGGTTTATTTATATAATGTGAATAAAAGATAAAAAATTATTATCGGATTTATATTAGTTTATGATAATGTGTTTACTAAGGTTTAAGGGACTGAAAAAAGAAAGGATGTTAGGAAATAACAAGGATATTCAATACAGGAATCTGATGATTGATTTAAGTAGATTAGATCTTAAGGTGAGAGATCAGGAATATATGTTATAAAGGTTCAATTACCAATATAAATATGTGCTAATTGATAGTCCTAGATGATCATAATAGAAGTAAAGTACTATAATTTGATAAATTTTGTTACTTAATAAAGGCCTATTATTTAAAAAATTTAAAAGTGCGAGTAGAGTAGTGTACACATGATACCCTAAGGTCTAATCTATTATTGATTAGATTAGGATTATTTCTAAGCTTAAAAATTTCATATATACATACATCTATATACATATATAATCCTATATATACATATACATATATATATATATATATATATATATATATATATATATATATATATATATATATATATATATATATATATATATATATATATATATATATATATATATATATATATATATATATATATATATATATATATATATATATATATATATATATATATATATATATATATATATATATATATATAGAGTTATTAATATTTCTAAGTCTCTCTAAAGGAGACTACGGCAGCGGTACTGGAAATTAATAGTTATCGCCAAGCCAACATGGCAGTCCCAAAATTAGGACGAAAGCTGCCGTGAATTAGCTCCAAGAAGCCATCGCCTCTAGCTAGCTATGTGACACACGTCCTAATTTTGGGACTGCCATGTTGGCTTGGCGATAACTATTAATTTCCAGTACCGCTGCCGTAGTCTCCTTTAGAGAGACTTAGAAATATTAATAACTCTATTTCTGAAAACCAGTGGATAGATTCCACTGAAATTAGATAAATCACCTTCGAGCAGATAGTCAGCAGCGCCGCCTGGCTAAGGCTTGGCTGCTCTGCATTGACAAGGGCAACACCCTGAAACTAGTCTGCAGATGCCAAACCAGCAGGGGGACACTGCTGACCTCCCCTGTTCGAAGGTTATAAAGGACACAGGTTTCGTGTGTCACATAGCTAGCTAGAGGCGATGGCTTCTTGGAGCTAATTCACGGCAGCTTTCGTCCTAATTTTGGGACTGCCATGTTGGCTTGGCGATAACTATTAATTTTTATATATATATATATATATAGGAAAACGAAAAAAAGCCAGAATGCTGATCTGGAAGCATAATTTAATAAAAAAATTTTCTAACCGGTTTTCATTGCGAGGAAGCACATTATCAAGAAGGAGAATGAAAATGTTTTTTTACAAAGAAGTACAAAATGAAGAAAATAATATATAAAACAATAATATATAAAAAAAATAAATATACCCATACATTATATTGTCTTTGAGCTTTTGTAGTTCAATAGTAGTTCATGTATAAATTGGTAGGAAAAATAAGGATGCATGAGGGTTGAGAGTTTTGTTAGGTTTAAAAAGGGGTTAAAAGGTTGTGTTAAGCAGGAAATGTGGTGTCAAAACAGGAAGTGTGTGTAAGGGGAGACAAGTGTTTTTAGTTGGAGTTATGAACTCTTTTTTTCCAAACAGGAAGTTTGTGTCTGTTCATAGAGGAATAAGGTCACTGAGGGGTGTGTGTGTTAAGAAAGGGTTGGAATTTCTCTATGAAAAGATTCCCCTTGTTGATTCTTTCTTGTGTGGAGATTCTGTCTTTACATTGATAGAAAGAGAAAATAATGAATTTAGGGTTTTTGTTTCTGGCGCAAGAGTCTATGTGGCCACTGAGTGGAATTTGGCGGTATTGAGGGAGGTTTATTTGTTCCTTATGGACAGCTACTCTTCTACGTAATGGGAGGCTCGTCTGTCCGATATAGAAGTTTTGGCAACCTGCGCAAGTAAGGACATAAATGAGGTTACCCGAGGAACAAGAGAAATTGGTTTTAATTTTAAACTTTGTTCCTCGTTTGAAGGTAAATTCAGAGCCTTCAAGTAGGTAGGGGCAGGTGCCACAATTAGGGCGTGCACATTTTTTAACTGATGGGGGTGGAAGTGGTGTATGTAGTTTGGAATTGGTTAATAATGTTTTCAAAGATTTGTGTTGTCTTTTGCATTTAAGGACTTTGTGTGTATTAATGATATTGTTCATTTTCGGGTCTGTGGTGAGTAAGGGGAGGTTTTGTTTAATTGTGGTGAATGCTTCGATGTTATTGGGGTTATGGGTGGAGATGTATGGAAGTATTTTGGGGTTGGGTGTGTTATTATGTTGGTTGGTTTTTAGTGTGTTTTTGTCAAGTTCCTTGGCACGTTTTATTCCAAGATTTATGAGTGTGGAGGGATATTGGCGTTGTAACTGTTTTTTGAGATCTTGTAAGCGTATTTCTCGAGTGGTTGGGTCAGAGACAATGGTGCAAATTATTTTAGCTAAATAAAAGG